>NC_050465.1:5900210-6147710 GCF_903995425.1 Onychomys torridus
ACTCAGGCCCAGCATAGTAGTCACCCGGGAATGCTGCCCAATTAAGGCCTCTAGGGAACTCCACTCAGGACACACTTGTGATACCATTGAAGGTCTTGTCTCTGTCTCTAATGGTTCCATCCCTTCCTCCTCTGTCTGAGTCCAGCCAAGGGGAGCAGCCACAGACAATGCTGCAGGGTAGACTTTTATAACTGAAGCAAGAGGAGAGAGAGAGAGAGAGAGAGAGAGAGAGAGAGAGAATTGTTGCTTTCCCAAACCTAAAAAAAAAACAAAAAAACCCTGCACACAATTCACGTATCATTAGGTTTACCCATTCCAAGTGTATAGTCATTAACCATACTCACAAAGTTGTGTAAATGTCACCACTCTAATTCCAGAACATTCTTACCATCTAACAGAGAAATCCTCTAGGAATCCCTTCTCACCCCTCTCCAGCTGGTTACCTTCTAATTAGAGCATTACGGGACATGGAGACGTCGTGCTTTGGCAGAAGACAGCACGCAATTTAAAACACATTTTACTTCTTGTAGATTCTGAGTTATACAAGTCAGCCCAATGTCACAGAGTTCTCTAGCACAGCTGGGCTGCTGTATACAGCGGTATCTAGTGAAAACAGCATCCTGGAGTGAATATCTATGGCACTCTGTGCACCACCTGGCACACAGAAACCATCGTAAACATGCTAATGAGTTCAGGGGCAGCATGACTGGGAGAGACAGAATTCGGGGAGTGAGGACAGACTCCCAGGATCCAAGTTTTCTCCAGAAGTCCCAAGTGGAAAATCCCTTCTCTTCTGTCCAGGCCAAGTCCCAGATTTGAAACACAAGGGTGTCCTTGAGAAGACGCCTCCTCGTTAAGACCAGAACATATTCCTAGCCCCTCTCCAGAGAGAAGCTGTGGATGAAAATCAACTCTGAAAAACGTCCTCTAATGCAAAGGGAAATCATAGTGCTGGGCTGTAGTCATTTCGAAGTGGACTCTTTCCATTTGTTCCTAATTCTGTTCTCACAGGGCGTTCCATTATCAACGATGTTTCTTTACTGACCACACCAGCATCAACACCATGGAAAGGCTCTGACCCACTGGGTTGTCTCATGATGGCGAAGTTGTCCCGAAGTTGTAAGACTTGGGTCAATATGGGACTTCATGCAAAATTTGCAGGGAACAATTGAGAATGCAAACCTGCTTTTGGGATCCACACTTTGGTGATGAGGCCAACACATTTTGTATGAAGAGCTCATGCTGAGAACACTGTAGCAGGGAACCTGTCCGCAGGTGCGTTTGGACTCTCAGAGGGAGTCGTGGAAATAGCAGTGTGTAGAGGAACCCTTGGGGATCACTAGAAATGAAGAGCATACCGGAACTGGCTGGAATGCATTCTTTGGGTTGGAGCAAACTATTCCTGCCAGAGAATAACTAGGAGCTCTAAGGTGTCTCCCCAAAAATATGAATAGAGATGAAAAACTCTGGAGCATCCAGAATGTTGACCTTCAACAAGACAGCCAGCCTGGACTCTGTTCAATGTCATGGAAGACAAAAGAAGCCAGAAGAACGTACTTTGTTGTTCAGTAAATGGAATTAAAAAAGAAAAATTAGGTCCATGTAGGGACAAAGGCTTACTCGGTATCTGGCCTCCCAGGGCCTCTGTGTTCTTCTTAGTTATGCAACATCAGTGTTGTCAACGGCTCGCAGTAACGGGTCAGAAGCTGAATCTCTGTGTCACATAGAAACAGAGCAACAAACTCCAGCACACAGCACATGTGGCAGCTCTGGCTCAGTAGGTTGGTGTGGCCGGGATGCAGTAGCTTTTATAAGTCCATAGATGATGCGGGTGCACACATCTGTTAGAAAACTATGCCCCACTTGATGTCACACAGGCTCCTTCTGAAGGAGAGGCCCTTCAGTGGCTTCCAGATCACCCTAGAGGTTCAGGAGAGCAGCAGCCCTGAAGTGGCTGACTCACTGCTGGAGTCATGTGCTGAGTCACTGGAGAGACTTGTACCCCTCTGTTGGCACAGCCTGGATGTGGACCCGCAGCTTTAGCCCAGGGAGAGTGGTTTTCACATCCCTAGGCTGGCCCCTGCTTTGGGAAGAGCTGTTTAGACTGGAAAGGTTTCAGAGAAGGGGAAATAGCCAGAGGTAGGGGTGGGATGTCAAGAGTGGGTTGGATATAAAAGAAGGCTGTCTGAAGGGGTGGAAGGTCAGCTTGCTGCTCTTGTCTCTGAGTGCTGAGTCAGGAGCATCCATTGGTTTCATAACCTGACTCTGGGTTTGTCTAAATCACACCCTTTCCAGGAAGCCTCGGCTTGACCCAGATATGTACTCTTGTCTGCCAAACACCAGGCCCATCTTCTTCAAAAACAGTGACTTAAATCCCTGAGCATGTTGGAGCCCTTTTCTTCCCTGATACTTCCAAAGGCTTCATACCTTGTTTCTTCTGAGGTTCGCATCTTCCAATATTGCAGCCCAGTAGGTAAAGGGCCCAGAACTCATCATCTCAAACACCTTCTGGGCCCTGATTTGGTGGGAGGGAGAATCCCAGAGGAAGGGGCTGTTGATGGTTCAGAAGGGATGGGGCCTTTGACTGTGGTCCTGTGTGAGACACAGCTTTCCAACACTGTGATGGGCCCTTAGCTATTACTATATTCCATGGTTCTTAGAGAGACAGACTTCTAGTCACTCAGTCTCCTGACAGAACATAAGAGACTCACTTGGCCCTGGAGCTACACTTTCTCTTCCTTCACAAGCCCCAGTCTCAGCCCTGGATCTGTATGCTCTGCACCCGACTTTGCCTGAACCAGCCAGTAGAGCCAACATTTCATAACATTGATTATGTGAGGTGGGTCATCCTAGTCCAACACCTGGGGTCTGGTGGGTATTGCATTATTTGGATAAAGGGTATTTGCAGGCACAAGTAAGTAAATATATCTAATGCCTAATGTCCTTATAAGAGACACAGAAAGAGATACAGATGGGTACAAGGAATTCCTACATTATTCCCTACCATCTTGTGGAGGCCACCCCATGCATACTTCTTTTGGAAGACTTGTATCCTTCCAAAGCATCATGCTTTCTAATATTAGATGCAATCCAAATTGTGTTGCCAACACACACACACACACACACACACACACACACACACACACACACACACACACACCTAACAAGGAAGCTATAAACACAGAGGCTGGGCTCTTAGAGGAGGGCAGAGGATATATGGGGAGTAGGGATGCTTGGACAAGAACACAGACCCACTCATCATCAACCGTCTCCTTCCTCACCCACAACACTTCTACCCAGACCCTGGAGTTCGGCCAGGGTTCTGCTTTTCCAACCCACATTGCAGGAGGGCTGTCCGTTGACACGCCCCATGCCAATCCCCACTCCCATCTCTGTCTTCACACGTGTCTGAGTATCGACGCATCATCTTACACATCAACGGGGCCCCTCATTTGGCTCCTGCACTGGACACCACACCAGTAGCTTTAAGGTAGCCATCATTTCTTTACTTGCTTTGCCATCCTCTCTGTCTGAACTCTCAAACCCAGGCTGCTCTGACTCATCCAACCTCAGCCCTTACCCCCACCTGATCACAGGTCTGCAGTGCACACCTCTATCACCTCCTGCACCAAGACTTCATGTTTCCTCCTTCATGTTTCCTTCATGTTTCCTCTGTGAAGATGGGTTTATCAAGATGATGTGAGCCATCTGTGAGTTCTGGCAGAGCATCCTTGTGGCTTTCCCATGCTCCTGTCTCATGTGTGCAGAAGTGAACTCTGGGACATGACTGATGACAGTGACTCCTTTATCACAGAATGGCCTTCAGCACTCTGATACTGCTTACAACGTATTGTTAGCATTCCTGAGAGTAATAATTCTAAATTTATCCTGAGTGAATCTTCACAGTGACCTTGACTGTGTCTATAACAGAATCACAATTTCTAGAGATGCTCGCATTATGCATTTGTCATGGTTTATCTCTTAACCTACAAAGTTGACACGCCTGTGAAATGCATCTTCTTTGGATTTAACTTTTGGTAGAAAGGCAGAACCATGTAACACAAAAATTTCTAAAAAAAATTATAAAGAGGCAAGTTATGATGTCAAGGGTGGCAGATCTACAACTACTTTTTTTTTTTTTTTTAAGAAAAACTCTTGGCCCATTTCATTATGACCTTTTGTGGAAGAAATCTTGGAGCTTTCTTTACATTTTATGGTGACATTTCAGGGAAGGTAATTCAAGATGAGTCAACATTGGCCTCCCTGTGCCTCTGCCATCCACACTGCAATGGAACTCCAAATTGATCTTATTTCCTCAACCCCAAAGTTCAGGTGCATTCTCTCTACCTCTTTTTCCATCCATCATAGTGGGATGCTTGAGCCATGTGCACTGATGTAGAGAGTCAGATGAGACACAGGTTGGGCACATTGCTCTTGCAAAACAGTAACCACAAAGGAAAATAGTTAAAGAAGACAGACAGCAGCTTCTTCCCAATTATAGAGAAGGGCCATCTTGACCTTAGACTCAGTGTTCAAGTGACATGTAACTGGAAGCTAAGCACTGCTTCACAAGAATGTGTGCTTGTGTGTCAAATACGGAACATCCTTTTGGAGACTTTGGAGCTATGAGCTGTCAGGGGGACACCGCAAGACCTAAAATAATAATTTCACTGTGAATCATGGGAGGTTTCGTTCTCAAAATAAAATCTCCCCAGCCATGATGTCATTTAATTACTAATTAAAGCAATTATATTCTCATCTTGTAATGTTCTAAAAATGTTATTGTTATAGCCCTAAAGCTTATGGAACTCCCTGGATCACAATGGATGACTGCAGGGTTCTGGGATCCACAGTCAAAACTGGCACTGGAGGCAAAGAGCCCTCAATGCGTGCTGGGTTCCCTGGGGTGCTGGAGGTGGTTACTGGGTGAGACAGGCTGACATACACTCCCCTCCTCAGGCCCCTTCCCGAGTTATGTTCTCACACTCTCCTCATGCCCAGAGCATTTTGCTCACATTCATATTTTGTGGTTTGTTGATTGAGTTTCCCCTCCATCTTGGAGAAAGCTCGAATTCTCATCCATATTTGATGTTGTGGCTCATGTTATTTGCTATCAGAGTCCCTGGCTGTGTTAAGATGGTGATCTCTCTCTCTCTCTCTCTCTCTCTCTCTCTCTCTCTCTCTCTGTGTGTGTGTGTGTGTGTGTGTGTGTATACCTCTGTGTGTGTATGTGTGTGTCTGTACAAGTGCACATATTTGAGTATGTATGGAGGACAACCTCAGGTGATATTCTTCAAGGCCACTGTGGTGGTTTGAAAGAAAATGGTCCCCATAGACTCATAGGGAGTGGCACTATTAAGAGGTGTGGACTTGCTGGATTAGGTATGGCTTTGCTGGAGAAAGTGTGTCACTGGGGACAGGCTTTGAGGTCTCAGATGCTCAAGCCAGACCCAGTGTGAACTTGTCTTCCTGCTGCCTATGGATTCAGATGCAGAACTCTCAGCTTCTCTCCAACACCATGTCTGTCTGCGTGCCACCATGCTCCCCCACCATGATAATGGACTAAACTTCTGAACTGTAAGCCAGCCCCAATTAAATGTTTTTGTTTATAAGAGTTTCCATGAACGGTCATGGTGTCTCTTCACAGAGATCAAACCCTAACTAGGACAGCCATCCACCTATTTTGTTTTTGAGTTAGGGTTTTTCATTGCTCTGACACTTGCCAAGAAGACTAGGCTGACTGGCCAATGAGCCCCAGGGGCCCACCTGTCTCTTCCTACTCAGTGTTGTATTATGGATGTGTACCATCACACTTGACTTTTGTTGACATGGGTTCTGGGGCTTTGAACTCAGGTTGAGGCAATCCAAAGACTGAGCCATCTCTCAGCTTTCTAATTCAACTTTGAATGAAAACCCACAGGGCTTCCAGGTAAGAGCCCATCCTGTGAGCTCGGAAGAAGAACAGGGCAGAACAAATTTGAATGTAGGGTTTCAGGATAGACGAGCATGGCAGAGAAACATCCAGAAGGAGACACAGTTGTACTGTGAGTGGGACTGGTGGTTGTTCCCCCTCCCCACCCCCATCAGGATGACAAATGAGTCAACCTCACTCTTCCTGCAGAGGGGTAGGCTCCTCACAAGGGAACCCTGAGTGCGCTGGGCTGGGGCTGAGCTCCAAAGTAATGTACGTTTTTATTACCGACTTCTTGACAAGTTTTATATGTATTCATAATGGCAGATAATGTGAGTGATACAACCTGTGCTCATAATTCTTCGGAGGTATCTGTTCTCCAAATATTGTTTTATCCAGAGGGTGCCGCCTTCAAATACTTGAAGCAACTTTGGAAAGGGTCGGGTCGTCAGATCTCAGAACAAAGCATGAATTGTGGTTTGATGTCGCAAATGAACCCACTCCTCTGTTTCCTTTGCTTCATTCCACATTTCTTGGTTGGCTGTCTCTGTGCCTAGCCTCCTATTTGCTTATCCCAAAGCATGCAGACTTCTGGCTGCCCCATCCATCCTCATCTACTTGCTTGGAAATTTCTATCAAATAACAGCTTTAATAGACTCTACATTGATATTCAGACAAAATAAACTTTGAAGTGCCTATTAGGGGTGGGAAAGGTCTGCTGTTCAAGCCCAGACAGTAAATATTGTAGGTGTGGAGGCACAGGATGCTGTTACAGCTTCTAAACTTTGTCACCAGTGATACACAGATGACTCTGTCTGTGTTCCAGTAAAGCTTCATGTACAGACAGTTGGTGGGTGCACTTGGTCGAGGCTACAGTTTGCAATGGGCGTCCTCCATTGGGTATTGAATTTGGAGATGGAGGTTGGCCATAAGTTCAAGGCCCTAAATATAGCAAAGTCTCCATTATGAAACTGCCATTTGGTAAACGCTGAGTGTGCCAAAATAATACACAGTTTGGTCATCAGGTTCTTGGGGGGCTTATAAGTGTTTGTAAATTCACAGTGGGAGGTCAGGTGAATGAAATGTCCTCTGAGATGCCTGTGAGCCCAATGCTACTCTACCCAGAGGGTGCCACTGTCTAGATGAGGCCAGAGCCAGGCTGCTTCATTTAGATGAAGCTCATCACTTCCTTGTGAACACTTTTACCGAGTCAGTTGTCTCTCACATTTCCCTGTCTTGATGATGGGTGCTGCCTTACAGCAACTCTTGGAACCAGCCGGTGTGAATCCTTGAACTTTCTTCTTTTTTTCTAGTCATTTTGGTAGTAATTCATTAGTCTTTCTGTATGATTTTTAGTACAATTTGTCACTAAGAAAAGTCCCCAGTGTTTTGATAGTGTAAACGTTCCTGTCACGGGGCTGGAGAGATGGCCTAGCAGTTGACAGTGCTTACTTCTCCCGAAGAGGATCTGAGTTCAGTTCCCAGCATCCTCCTCACACAACCTCCTCACACAACTCATAACTTCAGGGGATATAGCACCTTCTTCTGTCCTGGGTGGTGCCTGCCCATGTGTATTTACATGCATATACACTTAAGAAAAAATAAAAGAAATTTTAAAAATAATATATTATCAAGTGGGAAGAATTAAACCTTATCATACTGAGTCTTCAAGTTCATTTAGAAATTTTTTGATTTTTTTTTCTATCAGTGCGCTATGGTTTTCTATATTTAGATCTTGTATTTTTTTAGATTTATGCCTAAATACTAAGGTCTGAGGGAGGCTCTCACTGTTGTTGTAGGGTGTCTTTCTGTATGCTGTGAATATGTGTTGTTCCCATTGGTTGATACATAAAGCTGTTTTGACCTATGGTAAGGCAGGATAGAGCCAGGTGGGAAATCCAAGCAGAGATACAGGAGAAGGACAGAGTCTGGAGAGGTCATCCTGCCACCAAAGGAGCAAGATACAAGTAGACTGGTAATGCCATGGCCACATGACAATGCATAGATTAGTAGAATGGGTTAATTTAACTAGTTAGAGCTAGTTATTAATAAGCCTGAGCTGTTTGGCTAAGCAGATTGTAATTAATATTAAGCCTCTGAGTGATTATTTTAGAAGCGGCCACAGGATGGGGCAGGACAGAAATGCCTCTGATGACTTCATGGTTTGTTCCTTTTATCTCAGGTTTGAACTGTTCACTGTGGCTGTATCAGTCACTTCTTTTGTCACTGTGAGCTAATCACAGACAAGAAGCAACAGAAGGGAGACATGGTTAATGTTGGGTTACAGGTTGAGGAGATACAGTTTGCCATCCTGGAGAAGGCATGAGGATGGGCAGATCTGGGACAGAGGTAACATGATCATTTCCATAGATGCAGAAAAAGCTTTCGACAAAAATCCAACACCTTTTCTCCATTAAATACGCTGAAAGAACTCAGAATAGAAGGAACATAGCTCACATAACGAGGCTATGCATGACAAATCTATATCCAACATTCTATGAAGTGGGGGGAAGGGAGCATTGCCATTAAATCAGGAGTAAGAAAAGGTGTTGACTTTCTCCACCCTTCAAAATCATGCTAGAAGTCTTAGCTAGAACAAAAGACAAGAGAAGGAAAGAAAAGAAATACAATGGGAAGGGGTCAAAGAATCCCTTGTGCGCATCGCAAGGCTCTTACATGTCAGAGACCTCAAAATTCCCACCAGAAATCTCTTAGCACTGTTCTCTCATCTCACACAGAAACCAATCCCAAGGGAATTAAAGATCTTAACATAAGAACTGACACTCCAAAATTGCTAGGAAAAAAATAGAGAAATACTTCTTTAAAATATAGGCACAGGTATGGAATTTCTAAAGAGGACTCCAGTCACTCAGGAAATATGGCCAATAGTTGATAAGTGGGACATCATGAAATTCAAACTTGGGTATAGCAAAGGAAACTGTTAAGTGAGTGAGGAGACAGTCTCAGAACAGGAGAAAAGTCTTTACCATCTATACATTTAATGGGATTAGCAGCCAGAGTACAGAAGGGACTCAAAATATTAAACAAGAAAACAACTAACTCAAATAACATGCTAAGAGGGGTTGGAGTGATGATTCAGCAATGAAGAGCACTTGCTGCTTTTGCAGATGATGGGGATCAGTTCCCAGCATCCACACAGTGACTCAGAATAATCTGTAACTCCAGTACTAGGGTTTGGATAACTTCCATAGGCACCAGACACACATGTGGTACACGTGCATACATGCAAGCAAAACACTCATGCACATAAAATAACCTACATAAATATAAACAAATTAAGATGATGTAAGAAACCAACCAGAGTTCTCAAAAGAAGACATGATAAATATATTTTAAACCCCTTCAACCTCCTTAGCCATCAGGGGAATGCAAGTTAACACGTCTGCGATCCCATCTCATAGCTGTTGGGATGGTTGTCATCAAGAAAACAAACAAAAACAAAATGCTGGAGAGGATGCGGAAAAAGAGGAACCCTCTCCACTGTTGGTGGGAGTGTGAGTTGGTCCAGCCATTGTGGAAGTCAATGTAGAGATTCGTTGAAAAACTGAAACCAGAACTACCATAGGACTCAGCTAGGCATACTCTTGGGCTTGTACCCACAGAGGATACTACATCCTATTGAAGGGATACTTGCTCATCCGTATTTATTGCTTCCCTTTTCAGGAGTGAGGAAATGGCATCAGCCTGGTTGTCCATCAACAGACAAATGAATAATGAAAATGTGGTCTGCATTCTCAATGGAATTTTACTCAGTCATAAAGAAAAATGAAATTACTCAATTTGCGGGGAACATGGGTGGATCTGGAAAGTATCATCAATATTACATTAAGTGAGGTAACCTAAGCTCAGAAAGACGAATACCACGTGCCCTCTCTCACATGCGGATCTTAGCGTCTAATTTTTAAATACGTGTATCTGCGTGTGTGGATAGAAGTGTGTAGATGCTAGAAAACTCGAAAGGGGCCCGTGAGAGGGGAGCAAAAGAGGCTTGAAGGAGCGGCAGTGAGGAAGAAAATGGGAACATGGTCACAGAAGGGAAGGTGAGACCCTGGGGGGTGGAAGGGAGGCAGGGAGATGCGGGACTGGATGGATAGAGGGAGGGGAATCAAAACCTGAATGTGTGGAAGTGCAATACTGTGCATAAAAAACAAGGAAGAATGAAAGAAATTCTGCCTTTAGACTGTGCTCAAATATTACAAATAAATAAGATGTAGTTACATCACTTATAAATAATGTCTCTCTTTCCGTGTTGCATGGTGTCATCATTTCTGCTCCCTCTCCTGAGACTGGACCAGCAGCTGCCCACACCCTGCCTCCGTCATCTCCTGAGACCTTCTCCTCCCCTTGAGAGTAGGAAGTGGTTCATTTGGTTAAGATTGTCCACTTCATCCCCACTGCTCTCATAGGTTTGCCCCTGGTTTGCAGTCTGGCCTGGCCTTGCCGGGTCCCTCTGGGGAACATCCCAGGCCACCCCTGCCTGGTGGTAAGTCCCAGGCTGCAGGTAGGCTGAACCTCTCGGGCCAGAGCTGGCTGGATTACAGCAGTACCTCTGTCTTCCAAACTAGAGAACCCTGGGCCAGGATCCCACAGAGTGTGCATTCCAGGACGCCGCCGCCTCCAGCACCTCGCAGAGTGGCCATGTGGCACTTAAACAAGGACATCAGCTGGCTGAGCATCTGTTTCTATAAGATTCCATCTTTGGTTTCACTCAGAGAGCTTTCCTAACCTAATTACGTGTGTCAAGTCTGTGGCTGTAATCACTGCTCCTCCGCTAACCTTCCCGAGCAGTCACATTTAGATGGCTTTATGGGCTGTCTCCGGGAGTCTTCTTGTTACTCTAGATGTGACTGATTACCGAGCAACCGAGCTCAACTGTGCAGCTTGCTGACCTGCAGTCAGAACCCTGATGGTGATTGGACCTTGGCACAACCTCGCTGTTTGGGCTCTGGCTCTGCCTTTGTGTATTAAGCTGAAGATAATAGCCAACATGTCTAGCAAATTGCGGAGTGACCTGAACAGGCTGAGAGTTAGGAGTATGAGGTGAGCCTGCTTGAGAGGAAGTCCAGCAATTAGCTCCAGAGTCAATCTCCTCTCCTACTCCTCAGCCCTCACCACCCAACCTCTGAGCCCCAGGTTAAGTGAACAGATTGGGAGTTAGCCTGGTTCACTAAGCCATCAAGATAAAATCAAGCACATCATCTCTCTGGCAATCCCGGACAGAGAATGAACATTACCCCTTTTTCTTTTGGCTTTCTCTTTGCAGCTGTTTCTCATCTGGCACCAGCATGGGGGTGCAATGTGAGCGAGGGAGGGTTTCCAGGTTGAGCTGGATGCTCATGTTTAGTTGCTTGATGCATCCTATTAAAAAGATCGTTTTCCTGGCTTTATGAAGTCGTTGCTAAGTTTCTATAAGGTTTATTGAGCCATCTCTCTTCCTGATGATCTGTCCTGGGTTTCCCATTTGCTCTGTTTTCTCTTTGTTCTGAGGAATTCTGGCAGAGTGGACGCTTGGAGTCTGTGGCCCTAACTTTATCAAAGTTCATTCTTTGAATGGTGGGAAGGCTGCAGCCTGGGGTCTTCCAGCCTGGCTGAAAAGCTACCTTCCTTTCTTCTTGTTATTAAAGATCAAGCAAATGTATCACAAATCATCTGACAAGGCAGGTAGGTATTGTGGGCCATCTCCTTGTCAGCTGGATTGGATTTGGGATCATCAGGACCTGTCTGTCAGGGTGTTTCCAAGGAAGTTGAGCTGAAGGGGAAGATGGACCCTGAGTGTGGGTACACATTCCCCTGGGCTGGGGTCCCAGACTTAAGCAAAGGGAGAAAGGGAACTGAGAACCAGCATTAATCTCTCTGTCCTTGGATGTAACAGTAATGACCCTAACCTCCTGCCGTGATGCCCTCCTGACCGTGACAGACCCTGAGACTGTGACCCCTTCCTTAAAAAATTCCTTCACTGAGTTCCTTCTTGTTAGACATTTTGTAGCAGGAATGAGAAAAGTAACTCACCCAGCAGATGAAGTGGAATCCGTTTTATTTCTTTAAAGATCATCAATATTCAGCCATAATAAAAAATTACTGGGCAAAAGCAACCCTGATCTGTAATAAAGATTAGTCTGACTTTATGAGGTGGGCCATTTTCTGGTCATGAAAAGTTTAAGAAAAATAAATCACCGCCCCTCTGCGGGAGATAACCATCTGGTGGCATTGAGTGCTGGGCACAGCCTGCATTTGGGGTGGTGGGGCTCACAGTAGACAGCTGTCAGGTTCCCCACCCTACCCTGCAGTTAGCCCTCCTTTTAATGAGAAAAAGAAAGCAAGGCTCACATGTACTTCAGCCTCCCTTTGCCTTCTCAGAGCCAGGCTGTCTGGGTCTCTTGCCAAAAATGTTTTTAACTTTTCAGTATTTATGAGACAAGAGTAAATAAGGTATGATGGAATAGGACCAGTGTTGGAGATATAGCCCTGGGCCCATGCTGCCTATGCATGTTGAACCCTGACCCCTAAATCTGCAGGTATTAAGGGGGCTTGTTGGCTTTGTACTTGGAGCCTGGAGCTGCCCTAGTGGACGTATTTATACCACAGGAACTGGCGAGTGGTTTAGAAAAGGTTTCCAAACCTAACCACCCATGAGATGTTCAGGTGGAAACTGGACAGAGCGGGGTAGAAGTTAGACTCTGGATTCACGGTGCCCCTAGTACCTAGGGCAAAGTAGGGCACTGCTGAAGAGACACTTTGCAGAGCAGTTGGGTGGCCCTGGGTGGGGCTAGGCGCACTGGGTACTTTCTTGGTTGCTTTTGCATCTGGGCTTCACCCATGCCTGCTCAGGTTCTGTTGAGTTCCAAACCAGGGAACCTTTCTTTGCTCAAAGTCTGTTCCATTCCTCTGTTGTCACTCACCTGAATCTGAGCTTGCAAGGCACATTCCTGGGATGGCTCAAAGTCCAGGTCTTGGGTGTTGAAGCTGGTTGACAACCTATCTCACTGATCCAAATCCTACATGTTTCTGGTGAGGTTCCTGGGGAGTGAATTGAGGCAGGGTATGCTTACAGGCTTTCAACTCAATCCTCATCAGTGACCTTGTCCATCTCAAAGAATGCCTGTGTACAGGGGTGTGTGGAGGGGGTCTCGGACAGGCTGCAGGGGGCAGGGGGAGGAAGGAAACCATTTCAGTGGGTCCCAAGAACAGAATGTTGAGGGTACTGAGTGTGGAAGGCGTGTTGTTTCCTTCTATAGCTCACTGAGACTCACCATGTCCATTAGGAACCAGAAGCAGCTGTTCAGTAGAATCGGACCAGACTTTGCCACACACTTAGCCAGCCACAGTTCTGGTTGTGTTGTAGCCTGGGTGGGCAGTCCCAAGGCTGGCTCTCATGTTTTCAAGAACTTAACTTTGTGTTAGCCAACCACGTATTTGGAGGCTTCTCGCCACCGACTACCCATTGCATTTCCTCTAAACATGTGGTGCTTTTATCTAGCCCCTTTGTACCCGCTGTAGTTAAAGGAAACCATCCTTCGCAGGTGGAAAGAATGTTTTGAGATGTTCGTTCACCAGCTGTCTGCCAGGGCCAATCTTGGCCCCAGAGGGAATTGCACAGGACATGTGCTTTGTCACCCTGCCCTCTGCTCACCTCTCCCTGCACTCCTCCAGTTCAAGGGGGTGGGACGCCCCTCTGCATTTGAGTCCCCACCACCCCAACGCTTGTGTGACTCCCGGAAGAGGACCACACCAGCTCCTTCTTATTTTTAACTCTCTCCTGCTTTCAGGAGCTCCACAGTCAGAATCCAGCAGGTAGTTTAGGGAAAGGAAGCAGATTCTCAGACTCATGGAAGGGCAGAACCTCCATTAAAGGAGGATCCAATGAGATATCTCTCCCAGTTGGTCTCAGCCAGGGGTGACCATCCCCATAGCTCTTAGATGATTCCAGTTCTGATCAAATTGACAGCCAGTTCTAACTACTACCCCAGAATTTGGATAATTAGTATGCTACACAGAAGAATGAGGTCCCAGATACAGTGGGAAGAGTAAAGTTACCAGAGGCTAAGGATGAAGAGGAGAGGGAGCTGGGAGCTGGGAGCTACTGTCTCAAGGGGACATAGGTCCTCTTCTACAAGAAGAGGTAAGCTTTGGGGTTTATTGTTCAATAGGGTGACTGTAGCCCATGATAATGTGCACTTCACAATAACCAAGGATCAGGCTGGGGAGATTCTGGGTGGTTCAAAGCATTTTCTGTGTAATCACAAGGACTATTGTTCAGACCCTAACATCTACGTAACAATTTGGGCATTCAGCACGTTTGTAACCCAGCTCTGTGGGGGATGGAGACACGGTTTCTGAGGCTTGTTGGTTTCCAGACAAGGCAGAAAAAAAAGCAAGTTCCATGTTCAGGAAGAGACTTTGTCTCAAGAGACTAGGTGCAGAGCGATGGAGGAGGACAGCTAATGCTCTCTTCTGGCCTCCATAGGACCATTCACACACATATGTGTACATATACTTACACAGAAACATGCAGGCTCATACAAATAAACAAATATTAAAACAAAAAACTAATTTCAAATGTTCTATCACCAAAAAAAATGCTAAGTCAGGTGATAGGTGTGTTAACCAGTTATTAAGTCCCTGCATGGTACCCATATGGAGAAGCACCACTTGGCAGCCTATTGATGTATAGTCATAATTTGTCAATTACAAATAGCATTAGCAGCCCAAAATAAACATGATTCTCTCATCAGTCATGTTTGTATTAATTATATGTAGAAATACTACTCTGGACTTGTGGAATAAAGCATCTCTTCAGAGTCTACACTCTGCTACTTGGCTCCAGCCTCCTGCTAATCCCTGTCCTGGAGCCAGTTGATTCTCTGGCCTCCAGGACATTCACAACATGTTGAGGGGGGCAAATACTGGGGATCGTAAGGCATAGAGTTCCAGGGCCAGGGCTATTGGACCAGCAAGCATGGCTGTTAGGCTCTCTTCATAGTCACTTGACTGTGGGGTTGTGTCAGGGAGACAGAGGAGCACAGCCAGGCAGGCCTCCCCTGGATCCTGAAGAAGAGCTGATGTTGAGGCATGTGGAGGAATGGTCACTTGGAGGCTGCCATTACTGGATCTCGTAGAAACTGGATTGCCTGTAATAAAAATCCCGAACATCCTGCTTCAGGCAGAGAAGGGCTGTGGGGGGGTCTCATGGGGGAGCTCTTGACACACTGCCCAAACCACAGCCCTAATCACCGAGACACGTGGCTCACACTTGCATGGCAGTGTGGACACGGGCCTCTCCCGGGCTGGAAACTCTGAGCAGCTTCACTTTGGAGAAACAGATTTCTTTCTTCCCACTCCTTCCTCCACCCACTTGTCAGCAAAGGATTTGCTTAAGCAAATGCCACCTGCCCCAGCCTGGACACTTGTTCACAGCACAGAGACCAGTGCTGAAAGCCAGCGGCTCAGGCCTGTGCTCTCCGAGGGGGTGGGCCCTGGAATGTTGACCATGTGGTTTTTGCTGCAATGATAGTGTTGTACATTAATAATGTATCTCTCACCCAGATGGGTTTCTGAGTCCCCCACAGGTGGTGGTAAGTAGCCTTCACAAGTTTACAACAATTCAATGTGCCCATTAGGACTCCTAGCTCCTGGACGAGTCACAGGCTTTTGTTCATGCAGAGAAATGAGAATGAATTGAGCACGGGCAGAGTAACACAGTGGAAGTTGGCCAGGGCCTGGCTGGGAAGACACTGAGATCATAGTCACTGTGCCACCAAGTGAGTAATGAGCCAGAGCCAGGGGTAAGGAAAAGGAGATGGCGAACAGATCATTTCTAATCACTTAAAACTACAGCTCCACACAATATCCTGACTGAAAAACAAAGAAGCAGATGTAAGAGGTTCATGTCTGTGGTGCTAGCACTGGGGAGGAGGGCGTAGGACACCACCACAAGTTCAAGTCTATCTCGAATCACAGAGTTCCAGGCCAGCCAGGCTACAGAATGAGACCATAAGATCTCGAGATCCTGTTTAAGAAATAGAAGGAAGAAGAAAAGGACAGGAAGTGGAGAGCACAGACTGTAAGTCTGAGGGCAGAGGCTATGAGGGTCAGAGCTGGGTCCAAGGTTTGGGGAGTTAAGCGCTTGGGAATCCATCAACCCTTTGGTACCTTATTTTGAGCTTCTGGACTCAAGCCTGCTTGAGTGAAACTGGACCATAGGGCGGATACAACCCAGGGAGACAGAAAAAAACTACTGCAACACTGGATCCCGTGGTGCTGGAGTGATGATACCTGTGAGCCACACAGTTTTGGGTGCTAGGAGCTGAACCTGTCCTCTCTAAGAGTAGGAGCTGAAGCCGTCTCTGCAACCCCAGCAATAAAAATCTTAAAAACCAACTCCCCCAAATCTTCTCTATAACCCCAGGATGACCTAGCAGCCCCCAAGTCTCCACTGAATCTGGGCTTACTTCTCCTAGATGCCTGTCACAGCGCTTGTCTGTCTTCCCCAGGAGCCTTCCCTCAGTGCTGAGTGAGGATGCAGAGGCCCTGGGCAGGGCCTAAGGGGAGCAGCCACACTGGGCTGCTGGGACAGGAAGCTTCCAGTCAGCGTTTCCTCCTCACAGGCGTGGTGGGAAGAAAAATCAGGAGGTGTTTGGAATCTGCTCTAGCTGGAGAACAGCGAGTGTAGGGTGCTGAACAGACAGTACACCCTAAGGACTAGTGGTGAGGTGAAGTGCAAAGACTAGGTCCCAAACTGACTTTGAAGCCTGAGGATTTGCCAGGAGTGTGGTGGCACCATCTTGGGATGAATCATGCGCGTTCGGACATGGAGGAAGTGAATGGCCTGCTGCAGTCATCGCAGAGGAATCCTTGAACATGGCTGAAATCTGCAGCTGTCAAGCGAGTGTTTGAAATGGAAATGTCGGAGCTGTGCGGATGATGAAAGTCAAGGGTGTTCCTGATGCTGCCAAGTAGTTTCCTGTCTACTAACGAAGGAGGGTCAGAGAACAGCAGGGCATTTGGGCTCTTCCACAGAGCTAGAGCATGAAGAAGATCATGGCGCCTGGCTGGAACTCTGCCTGCTGGCGGGTGGAGGTTCTTTGCGGCCTGCTGGGCAGGGTGTGGCTGGACTGTGGAAGTTCATTTCTTGTACAGGATCTTTGCTCTTCTATGGGATGAACTCAGCAAATGTAGGGAATGTGCAGGTGGTATGATTTCTCATTCAACAGACCCTCATGGTGGCAAGCATGCTGCTCTGTCCCTAAGGATACGGTGCCCTTAACCATCTTCAAAGTAGAGGGGTTTGGGCAGTAGCCTGGTGATGTCAGTGTGCAGTGTTGAAGTCTACCCTCATGTGTGTGTTTATGAGTGACTGCTCTGCACAAGTACACACAAGTGTGGGCCTACGTGTGTTTAGTGTGTAAATGTGGGTGTGTATATTTGTTGACAGCCTTTCTTGCTTCGATTCACCACCCTAAGGAGGCGCACACTCCTGATTTTCCTCTCCGCTTTGCTCAGAAGTTCAGGCCCATCTGGAGACGGGCATACCATGGCCTGACATAAGAGTCAGGAATAGGAAATGGGTGAGTGGCTGCTACAATGGGGATAGCCTTGGCCAGCAGGGAGGGGAGGGGAAGGGAGGCTGAGGTAGTTCCTTTAGGAGCCCAGGGCAATTCAGAGGTCAGGATTCTCTTTGGAAAGTTCAGGGGAATGGACCTGTCCCTCAGGAGTTTGTGACTTGCACAGGGTGTTGTGTTGGGCTCTGGGACAGGCTGTAATTGGTGATGGCAACAGGTTCTGTTGATTGACAGTGCTTTCAACCCAGGGTCCATGGAGAGACTCCTACATGAAGCCAGCAGTGGTGAGAGACATCTGCATCTTTCATATAGCGGCAGGAGAAACTTCCGGCTGCCTACAGGGCCTGCTGCTATGGTTTGTGGGTGTACAACATCATTGTCCCCACAGAGACCTGGCTCAAGAGCCCTCTAGGCAATACTAGCACGGCTGGCCTTTGGGAGCTTCACCTCCTATAATATAGGTCAGTTCTCCTGGGGCAGGTCCCAGACCTGGCAACCCCTCCTCTTCTTCACTGTATGCTCCGGAGGTGACACAGCCCTTTCCTATGTCTCTTCCCACAGGGCAAAGGCAATTCCTGGCCAGAGCCAGGGTCAACTTCAGAACTCAGAATGGATGGTCACAATTCCCCGGCAGCCATAGCTACCTGACTGCTCCAAGGTCTGACAGACGCTGTCTCATGAGGCAATGGATATGTCACCTTTCTCCTCAGACAAAGCAGCTTTTCTGGAAGCCACTCAGAGTGAGCCACACAAAGGCCTGGCTCTAGCTCTGCGGTTATGGTTGCTCTCCTGAGCTGTTTGCATCAGGACCTCTAATGTCCACTTCTTCATCAGGCCCAGTCTGTTGCTGTTATTTTTCCTTCCTAGACTCAGTAGATCCTGACAGCCTTTTCACTTGTGGAAAGCGTGTGTTGAAGACACCTGTCTCCATGTGCTGCTTTATTGAATAATCTTCTATCCTCCCATTTATGACTCTAGAAAATATGCATTTCATGTAGTCTAGAAGGGTCTCTCAGCAACTGTTTTTCCCTCACTGACAGATTGAGTATCATGCTAAACATATCTCGGACACACCCTAAGCACTTGCTTCGATGTGAACACCAGGGAGACGTGCTGGATCTAAACCCTGGCACACATGAGGAGGTCTGTTGCTGAAAACACTCAGGGGCACCTGCCAGCACACAGTCACTATCCTTTTCCTGTAAGAGGGTGATGGGAAAACTCAGACATCAGCCTGATTAGAAACCAAGCCTTTCCCAAATGTTTCTTTCCCTGGCCGAGGGCTTGACTGTCAGTTTGGGGCTGTCTCCAGGGATGTGTTATTTTGTCTACAGTTTTGCCTGTAATGCCTTTTTTTTTTTTTTTTAAGTTGCGGTTTGTAGAAGAGGGGGGAAACAGGAACACGGAGAGTTTGTCTTGTTCTCGGGGTTGTTCAAAACAAAAGCAAGTGGCCGTGGAGATGGCTCAGCCATACAAGAAAGAAAACTCAATTTTGTGCCTCAGGAAAAAAGCCTTCATGTGAAAAAGCTAAGTATGGTGGCACACACTTACAACCCCAGCACCGGGAGGCAGGACAGCTAGATCCATGGGACTTGCTGGCCAGACAGACTAGCCTGACCTGTGAGCTCCAGATTCAGTGAGAGACTACGGGAGTCACCTGAGAAATGATACCCAAGGTTGACAATAAATTCGGTTGAGTCTGGCTCACATATGCAAACACACTCACGTGCACACACAAGCATGTATATACACAGAGGACTGAAGGGAAGCCAGTCTATGGAAACGGAGGTCACCTCTGTGGATTCCTCTCTCCTGCCTAGTCTCCTGACATGGGCTGAAGGTTGGCTTTTTGGTAATGAACTCATGCTGTTTCCTCATTGGTAAGGCCAGGCCAAAGCAAAACAACATTTCAGAATCTGCAATTCTAATCTTCTATTCAACTCCAGGAGAGCCACAATTCCCTTACAAGCTGCCAGACTTGAAAACGCCTCTAATTTGATTACAGGTGTCGATGTCTTAGATCAGAGATGATATTTCTGACCCACAAAGGCAGCTGAGCAGGGCCGTAGCTTTTGCCTCCTGAGTTAAAACAGGACAACCTTGGTTTCCATTCATTAGTCAATCGACATGTGGGATGGTTTTGTGATCTTTAAACCAATTTGCCTTTGCTGTATTAATTGTAGGAAGGTGCAAAGAGGCTTTCTTTCGGGTCCTTATTTTTATTTTGTATTTTTTTCCTCTCTCACGCAGCCATCTAGAGACTGGAACAAATACATGAAGATATGGAAATGTAGCTGAGCAGTTGGCTTCACATAATGGGACCCTTTCATGCTTCCTCCAGAGGCTTCTATTCATGTATCATGATGCCAAGTTCTGGCAAATAAGCCAAGTTGGATTAAGTTACAGCCAAGTATGTTGACTTTACCCATTCAATTTATTCTTGGCAAACTTCAGAGAGTATTTATAATAAAGTCCCATTTCGAACATTCGAGGGCCCCAGCGGAGTTCTAATAACACTGGGTATTTATTTAATGTCTAACTGTAAGAGTTCAAAGCACTTTATAGGCATTCCTTGACTGATCTTAACATCCCTGCAAGATTTTACAGCTTGGACAAGTCAATCGAGGCCCCGAGACCTGCCCGGGATCACCCAGGAAGACCATGCTACTTTCCTAAGTTAGTCATGCTGCCGACGCGCAGAGGCTCCTGTACCTTAGCTGGCGACTGCATTCTCCAGCCCTTATCTCAGTGCCGCTGAGTGGAGAGCATTTGTTTATTTCTCCATGGAGATCTTTAATTAAGGAAAGCAGAAAGCCCCACAAACACTCTTGCCTGCGCGTCACTGCAGTAATTGGGCAAAGTATCTTATAAATATTTTGATTCTTTAGTGATGAAGTTAACATCCTGATAGTTGGAGGAGAAAGAAGGCTCGGGAGTGTGTCCCATTTGGATGATGCTATGAGACAGATCTTGTTCTGGAAGAGGTGGCCTGTGGGGCTGTATAGGCAGTGGTGTCACCAAAGGAAAACATGACTGTGGTTCCTTCAGCTGCTTGTGAGACACTGGCCTTAACATCACTGCCATGTCCTGTCACTATCTGTGTGAACCCTGGCTATAGGACACTGATTAAATGTTTGATGGGCACTTCTGATGTTTGGCGGGTGGCATTTCAGGTATACTCTCTGAGGCATCGGAGACAGTAAGGAGGGCACATTGGCTTGAGGATGTGAAAAGTAGGAGACAGGATCAGCAGGCTTCCACCTGCTCATGGGAATTCCTGTCTTTCTCATGGTGAGAAGTGGCCCATCATTCTCCTGAATGTGCCCTGACGTACCATGGGAAGGTTGTTTACAAGAACTTTTCCTGATGATCACAGAGTCCATGTCGGCTCCAATTGCCCTGCAGAGCCCATAAAAGAAAAGGCACTTGTTCCCACCCACCACCTGTTTATTTTACAGCCCATATATGGTCTGAAAGTCCTCCCAAGATTGTTTGTAGGGATCAGGGGTTAAGCCTCCCTGCCTTTGCCCATGGCCCTCCTTTCTCTAATCCTGGGGCACTGAGTGTTAAGCATAGAGTGGGGCCTGCATTATGCAGGGCTGAGGAGTACCCGGGACATCAACAGATCCAGGAAGTGGACTGTGTTGACTGCAGGGTCCACTTGGCTGTGTGGGTGGGGTGAGTCTCCCAGCTGTATGTCTCTGTTTTCTCCTCTGGGGCATGGGATTGAGGCTAGCAGCTAGCTGATTGATGAACCAGATGGACCAATGTCCACAGAGCTCTGAAGACTGGCACATGATTCCTGTTTCATTAGTTTATAGGTTATTATTACTGCAAAACTCAGGGGTCTCTTGTTTTAGAAACCAGTAGGAGAGATTACCAGGAAGATACCAGTATCTGTAGGCAGACAATAATACCCCCAAGAACAGAGACAGAGCTCAAGAGGCTGGAGCATTGGGAATGTCAACAAGGTGCTGTGCAGGAACAATCTCAGGGATGACTAGGGGTGGCAGGTGTCAGAGGGAAGTGTCCCAGGCAGTTTCTTGAGACTCAAGTCTGAGAAGGCTGCCCTCCAGGTAAGTGTGGGCCATGGTGGTGGAGATGCTGCCTGGCTTCATTCTTGTGGCACATCAGACTTCCCTGGAAAGGGACTGATCATTTATCAGGGGGAGGGCATAGAAGCCCTGAAGATGTGGCTTCTTCATTATGGGACCCTTTCTGATATTTACAGAGTCTGGTCTCCCATTGCTCTGGATCTACATCTCTCTCAGTACGGAGAGTGCCTTCCTAATATGGCAGTGGTGCTGGAGAGGAGGGCCCAACTAATGCCCTGCTGAGTGCTAGAGTGTGTCCTGGCCAGATAGTCCACTTGATGAGCACAGAATGGTACTAGTGAGAGGCTTTCACCATCTAAGAAGTCAGCAGAGGCCAAGAGATGGACTAAGGGCCTGTGTACAGTTAGTAAGCCGGGACCCAGGCTGGATCCATATCTGCCTCGCTAGTTGAAAGTGAGGGTGGTCCAAGCAACATGGACTCTGATGTTTCCACTCAACTAGCATCCTGTACCTGGTTCAAACCTGCTCGCTTCCCCAGAATGGTTGCCAAAGCAGAAGAGGGTGAATTTGGACCCCAATCAACACCATGCACACTAGTGTGGGGGAACTGCAGAGCCAGGAAGGATATGGTTTTGTTTTCTGCTTTCTGGACTCTGTGCAGTGGAGAGTGACCTATGAGGCACAGGAGGACAACAACAAAAAAGACAGACTTGTAACAAACCAAACAGAGAAAGATGTAGCATTAGAGCGTTTATCATGCAGTTAGGAGAAGTGGAAGTCAGGCTGGAGAGAGACTACTGCTCTTGCAGAGGACCTGAGTTCAGTTCCAGGCACCCATGTCAAGCAGTTCACAATTGCCTGCATCTCCAGCTCTAGGGACCCCCAGCACCCTCTTCTGGACTCCAAGGGCACATGCACTGACAGGTGTGCGTAAACACATAATTAAAAGTAAACAAAAATAATACCTCTTAGAAGAAAAGATGAGAATTGCTGTCGATTATCCTCATTGTTAATAATAAAAAGCTGATTGGCCAACTGATAGCTGGACAGGAAGAGATTGAGCTTGAGAACCAGACTAGGAGAATGCTGGGAAGAGGAAGGATGGAGTCAGAGAGTTGCCTGCAAATGCAGAGAAGCAAGATGAGAACGTTGCATTGAGAAAAGGTACCAAGCCATGTGGCTAAACATAGATAAGAACTGTGGGTTAATTTCGGTGTAAGAGTTAGCTAGTAATGAGCCCTAGCTATCATCTGAGCATTTATAAATAATATCAAGCCTCTGTGTGGTTTTTTGGGAACTGGTGGGTGGGAGAGGACCATTCATTTACAGAGAGTCAGTTAAGTTCAGGAATTTTAGCCAAATGGGTTTTAGGTCATTCAGGATGGAGTGAAAAACATGGAGAAAGCATGCCACTTGTGGTTGAGAGGTAGTGGTGTCCTCTTTGTTCCTATGGAAGAATGTCTCCCAGGTGGCAGAACAGCATCACGATCTGCCCTGATTTTCAGTCTAAACCTAACAGAGCTGCCAAACTCTCTGGGTTGACATTAATGCAAGAAGACATGCCAGAAATGAATAGTAGTGGGGGATAATTCCTCTGCTTTCAAGAGATTAAAAAAAAAGTAAGGAGAATTCTGAATAATTAAATTACAGCCAAGAGTCCACTCACAGTCTCCAAAGGAGGGGTCCAGCATCTTCCAACTTTCCCTGGGACATTTACAAAACCTGACTGTGTGCTGAACTACTTAAAAATCTCAATAAATTCCTAAGAACAAACTGTGCCATCTGAATTCTTTGACCGCAGAGCAATAAAACTAGAACTAAATAATGGGTGTATAAACAGGAAACTGTGGCCACTGGAAAGTTGAAACAAAGCAATACAAAACAAAACATTCCTGAGTAGCCACAGGGTCAAAGATGAAATCAGGAGAGCAGTAATAAACAATAGCTAATTCTCTATTTTACCTATTAATACTCTTATCTCAAGATGGCTCAGTTTTCAAAAGTAATATGAAATAGCACCTTCATGACTCAGTTTCTTGGAACTGAAGAAACAATCAGGATTGCATGGATTTAGGCAAAAGCTTGGCCCTGCTCATGATGGGCGCTGATTACAAGAAGGGCTAGGGCAGGAAACATGGGAGTGGTCTAAGACATCCGAGAAGGGGGACTGAGTAGGAATGTTGCCATGTGGCCATTAAAATATCTTTTAGGATGGGAGGAAGCTCATGGCATTTCCATTCAAAAAGCCAGAAATTCAAATTCATCTACTCCTAAACCATGGCCACTGTTCACCTGGAAGTGGTAGAGAAACTCTCACATCTATGGTTGTATGGCTAGGCATCTTTCCTTCTGCCTGTGGCTGTTTTGTACATTGTCTTGATGAGGATTAATTATGTATCAAAATAATCAAACACACAGAAAAGGGGTGGGGGTGGAGTACTGACATAGAGCAGTTGATTTTCCATGGGGGCCTGAGATACTGAGGATCACTGCGTAGGACTTTAACTAAATGTAATACTTACAGAATCTATAGTAGCAGCTTTGTTCATTTTCTCTGCACAGGTCCTTGTTGATGGCTTCCACTGTTTGCATAGTGATCACAAGCCGATGGATTGTAGCTACTATTCCAGACTCCTGAGATGAGCTGACAATCTTCAGAAATACTGTGGCATGTGTAAACAAGATTATTGGTGAGTCTAGGGTGAGATTGCCTCCAACACCCCCAAACATGCCTCAGTGCAGAATCTACTTGCAGGAATCTGGCTGGCAGATCACCATCCTTGCACCTTAATTACTAGGATAGATGTGCATCAAAGACCCCTACTGAGAGCATACCAGTGAATTCACCCAATGGGAATTATCTACTCCCAGAAGCTACTGAACCAGGGCTGGCTGCTTCCAGCTGGACCAATCGGAATCTCTCCCGAAGCATATCATTATCCTTTTGGATGACTGTGCCAAGAAGTTCTGTAAGCGTAGACATGGGGAAGCCTGAGTCCTTTGCAAAGGAGAGCTGTGGGCAGCAACACAGGTCCCTGTGCTGGGAGGCAGAGGGTGGGTGACCACATGCTAGGAAGAAGGAGAGCACATAAGTGTGGGGGAAGGTCTGCAGCTCCTACTGAAGCTTTATTGAATGTTCTGCCAGGGAGTAGCCCTTTGCTATTGGGACTCCCTATTGAGATTTCCAGGATTCTGTTACAGGCAAGCAAATGATTTAACAGCCAGGGCAAATACATTGTGTTGGAACTGAAGAAACCAACTTCCACATTTGGATACTTAGTCATGCTAACCAGCTGTAGGATGCAAGGAGCAGCACCATGGTGTTTGGGTTTTCTTCTTTGAACCATAATGGCATGCAAATCTCCTCTATGAGTTGGAAATATGGAAATACACTGCTACAGAACAGGAAATAGAAAACGATATGGTACATGCAATTTAAAAATTATTTGCTGGAGAGAGATGGCTCAGCAGTTATGAGCACAGATTGCTCTTCCAGAGGACCTGGGTTCAACTCTCAGCACCCATATGGCAGCTTGCTGCTGTCTGTAACTCCAGTTCCAGGAGTCTTGACACCCTCACACAGACATACATGCAGGCAAAACACCAATGCACATAAGATAAAAATAAATAAAAATTTAAAATATATGTTCTCTGAGCATAATAAAATAATTATTTGCAGGACTTGATGGCAGTCCATACTGAATTACAGAAATGTCAGTATGAACTAGCAATGTAAAACAACAGAAACATCCAGTTAATAAA
Organism: Onychomys torridus; assembly: GCF_903995425.1. NCBI lineage: Eukaryota > Metazoa > Chordata > Mammalia > Rodentia > Cricetidae > Onychomys > Onychomys torridus. The sequence goes on from NC_050465.1 coordinate 5,925,518, forward strand.
GGGATACAGGCAAGGTGCAGCCCAAACTGAGGAGTGGTGTCTATTCCTAAGAAGTGATAAAGGGATAGGATTACCCTGGAAATGTCTGCCAGCCACCACCTAATGCTTAAGGGTGCAGCAAAGACATGTACAGGCCTCCCACTAACATTTGAATTTCAGATAAACATTGCATTGTTTAGACTAAGCATATACTAGATACAGCATGAAATATGGACATACTCCTATAAGTTGTTCTTTGATCTACACATACATGCACATGTGCACATACACACAAGAAGTAAAAATGTGATCAAAACAGCAACAATAATAAACCCAACATAATCTAAGCCATTTTTTCTTGATGTTTAGTCATACACAGTCACCATAGTAACTGGGCTTCTTTCTGATTTGCTGATCCAATTGTCTAAGTTAGATAATTCTCTGTTTTACCTATTAATACTCCTATCACAAGATGGCTCAATTTTCAAAAGTAATATGGAATAGCACCCCCTCCTTCAAGAAATTCTTCACCTTCACAACTCAGCTTTATCCATCCTTTCCTGTCAAAATAGATACTTAGAAATGTGCTCTGTGCCAGGACCACTGTGGTCCTGCTGTGCCTTGTGACTCGGTATTACAAAGGGTTCCAGTACATCGTGGACAGAACACTCACAACTCGGTTACTAAGTGGAGCCAAGGAACGTTTCCTACTACCCGTCAATTTCTTTAAGGAGGTAGGGCACACGGCTTCTTGGCAGACTGCAGAGTTGAAACTTGGGTAAGCCCTTTTCTGCACCAAACCTAATAAATAACATCTTCAAATCTGGAAACACCCTCCAAGAGGGCTGCTAAGTTTATGAATTAAAGACATGATCTGTGCTGGCAAGATGGATAAGCTGGTAAAGGCTGCCACCAAACTTGACAGTCAGAGTTTGACCCTCAAGAACCACATGGCAGACAGAGAATCAACTCCTTTAACACACACACACACACACACACACACACACACACTCACACACACACACACACACACATACACACACAGTAAGTAAAAGTCGTAATTAAAACAACAACACTCTATCATAATCTAAGCCATTCCCAATTTTTCTTGTTTAGTCCTACACAGTTGTCCCCATGGTAACAGCTCCTTTCTGAGATGCTTAGCATAACTGAAGGCCTAGTATCTTTCTCCCTGTGGGAACTTTGGCCCCTGGGCCATGTTTGTATTACAAACCTTCATGATGTCAACAACTCTATGACAGTCTGGGATTACTTTAGTCAAAGACTGTTTTGTCAACCCTACTTCATTTCTAAATCCTGGCGGCGTCTGAGCCAAGGGGCTCAGCTTGGACTCAGTCTGAGTGAAGAACCTCTGTTGGGAACTGCCCTGCCCGTTGCCTGGACTAAGGACATTGGTGAAGCACGTCCTCAAAGGCGAAAAGAAAAATGAAAGGAGTCCTTGTCTTAAGGGCTGAGATGTATCATATGTCTTCATACCTCTGCACCAACCAAACTCTGTGATCCAGGGAGGGACACTCGGCTCCTTTGCATCTTGCTTGCTCTCTTACCTAGGCATAAGATGATGGGTTGGCTAGCAGCCAGCAAGCCCTTAAACCTCACCCCAGCCTGCAGGCAGAGTCATTCTGCCTCCTTCTCTTTGTATCTGACACCAGCCTTTCACCCAAGTAAAATAGAGAGGTACAGTCATAAGAAAAAAAAAAAAAAAAAAAGGCACATCTCAGTTCCCCATCAATCAGAATTTGGGCCACTGATGCTTCAGGCTGGGGAAGGGTCAAGAGAAAGAGGCTTGCCAACTGTGCCCACAGCTGAAGTTCTTACTAGATGTACCTCCTAGACTTCCACTTGAACTGAACTGGATTATAGAGGCTGGGCCATGGGCCAGAAGGTATAGGTCACATGTCTTCTAGTGTCAACATCCAGCTGACACTTTTTCTAAAGGGTTGACAAGCCAGGGAGGCTAGGAATCCCAGGCTGCAGCAGAGACACACACTGTGCTGGTCATGTGTTTTTTTTTTTTTTTTTCAACTTGACACAAATTATGGTCATCTGTAAAGAAGGAATTTCAATTGAGAAAATGTCTTTATCACATCGGCCTGTAGGCAAGTCCATGGGAGGGGTTTTTTTCTTGATTGATGATTGATGTGAGAAGGTCCAGCCCATTGTAAGCAGTGTCACCTCTGGGCTGGTGGTCCTTGGAGGTATAGGAAACAAACAAAACAGCCATGGAGAGCCAGCCCGTAAGTAGCACTCCTCCATGGCTCCCATTTCAGTTCCTGCCTCCATGTTCCTGCCCTGAGTTCCTGCTCTGACTTCCCTTAGGATGGAATGTAGACTGTCAAATGAAGTAATCCCTTTCCCCCCTCCTGTAACTATTGGTCATGGTGTTGATCACAGCAACAGTAAGCAAACTCTGTCTTGCTCTAATTTGGTTCAAAGAAAGGTCTGCTGTTTCTACGGATGCCTAGGCTCAGTGGCATTTCAGGACGGGGCCTTCTGCAGTTGTTCTCAGAATTCTGCACTGGAGCTCCACGTATGTTTGGGATTGGAGAGTGGGAATCTCTTAAGTGTCTGGCTCACCATGGGATACCCATGAGCTAGAGAACTGATTGTGTGATTCTTGTGCATTCTGCAGCCTAGAATGCAGCAGTCTTTGACCTACAACTCCTAGTCTGTAACAGCTACCACAGAGGAGAGGCCAATGGACATCTGCCTGACCGTGCACCCCGTGCTCTGCCAGCACCACAGGGAATCTTTTTGCCTGAGTTTGCAGGTGAGAAGCAAGTATAAGGCAGACTGAACAGCTTGCTCAGGGGCCAACGTCTGCTGTGATGCCTGGAGTACAGATCCCCACAGCTCTCCTAGGTGTAACCAACACAGAACCGTCAGGAGTCTGCATATGGCGTGGCTTCTGTGATTGGCAAATTTTGAGAACAAAATCTCTAGAAAACACCAGGGAAAGAGGAATAATTGCATGAAAGCCCCTGTTACATCGCATGATGCTGTCTGATTTGGATTCACCACTACTAAGTAAAAGTAAAAGAAGGTGCAGATCAGGTTTAGGAAGGAATTTTATTCTTGTCTCCATAACTGGAGGGGGAGAGGAGGAGTCCACATAGAGACACCTGGATCTGTCAGTTTCTGGGAAGCAAGAGCCTGTAAAACTGCATTGGCCTTGCTTCAAAAGCCAGAAAAAGCAAAAGGGCAGCTAACTCATAAATCCCAGAGCTTGGGGTGGATGCCTGCCACAGGATGAGCCATAGGGCTCCTTCTGAACCATGAGTGGGAGGGCCCTGGTGCTTGGTTTAAGCCTGCAGTAACAGGAGCTTGAATGGGCACCCAGGGCAGGGATAAGCCAAGGAGAAGCTCAGGCAGAGAGGAGTCGCACCAGCTTGGGTCCTGCTTCCTGGCAATAAGTGGGCTGATATAGCTCTGAGGGTGGCTGTTCCCCAAACATGGAAGAGAAGAGCCAGTGAGGTGGGACATTGCAGCCCCCGTCCCCGAGTCTAACCCTGTATCCCTGTGCAGCTCATCTGGAGGACCCAAGAGATCTTCTTGCATAAGTTTCAGGCACTGGCAATCAGGTGCTCCTTGGGGACCTCAGTGTCACTCAGTGAATAAAGTTCATCTCACAGTGATAGTCCAGTGGCTGCCCATGCCCGGTCACTGTCACTGCATGGCTCTGCTGCCAGATGCTGGCAGGAAGACTGTTGCAGAATATTCTGGCTGGCCAAACAGCCTAGCCCAGACTGTGAGATATCATGAAGGACAGCACCAAATGTGTTTCACAATCGAAAAGTGTTTACGCCTTTAGCCCGCGTCTTCTCCTCTTCCTTGAATGAGCCCACTTTAAGTTGGAATTACACACTAAATGTAGGTTTCACATTTCCCGTGTCTTTTTGTAGCTGGTGACATTCTATATGGTGAGGTCACTTCTCTAACATTCTGAAGTTACACCTTGGCCCCCACAGATTTTTCCTGCTCCTAGTGTTTTCTGGAGACAAGTTGTCTTCGATGTTAAGAACATGCTAATGTTAGCTTTCTTCCTCGAAGATGCCAGAGACGATCCCAACCTTGAATTCTTAAGACCCAGATCCCTTGGAGCAGTCAAGGCAGTGGGGAGCCCTTAACCCAACCAGCCTTGGTCATCTGCCCACTTTACCGGAGGAGCTGTCAATCTGCCTTCCATCCAGGACTCCATCAGATCCCCAGGGATGTAGGAGGTCATGGCAGCCTCCAATGGAGGGTACCTTGCCTCACTTGCTCTGGTAGAGTCATCTCAGTCCCCATTCAGGTCTTGAGATTCCCCACATGCAAATGACACCCCATCTTCCTCTTTTTACTGCTTTGGGCGAGTCCCGGGGCAGCAGGACATAGGCTGTGGCTTCCCTGACATGCTCTGTCTGTGCCAGTCTGCCCATCTGCTCTGTGTTTGTGTGAGTATGTACGCTTGTGTGAATGTGTGAGCTTGTGTGTGTGTGTGTGTGTGTGTGTGTGCTATTCAGCTCTGTTAGCTCAAACTGTAGCATCCACTTTAAAATTGTGCCTACCAAACTGGAGTCTTGTGCACTTTACCCTCAATGGAGGACAAATGCCAGGCAGCCTGAGAAGGCGGAACTTGGATGTAGAACGTGGATGGGAGTGTTGAAATGGGGGCCTGTGCCCAGCCACGTAGCAGTGCCCTCCCGGTGCTGCCCTGCCGTACCCTGCTCGGAAGTTTCTTTGTTCTCTGAGACACAGGCACGGTGTCATGTGTACACAGGAGTAAAGGGGAATGCCTGCCATCCCGTGGGCTCCTCTGGGTGTGTGCGGCTTGTCTGCTTGATCAGAGGCCCTGGCACCGAGATGTCCTCATTAAAAACTGAGTCACAGGGTGGCGGCTAGAGCCAGGGAACCAGAGCAGAGAGCAGGATGGAGTCAGGCCAGGGTCAAGCCAGGGTTAGCTAGCCCGCAGTCTGTGAAAGAGATGGGTGTTAGGCAGAAAGCACAGAGGATACAGATGGAAGATTCTGGAAAAGAGTCACAGAATCAAGCATCTGGTCTCCTACTAAAACTGTTTGCAGGGACCAGCACAGCAAAGGCAGCTGAACCCTGTGATGATCTCAGCTCAGAAGGTTGCCTGGGAGTGCAGGGTTACACCTGTTGGACTTGAGTGCCCTCTTGCTGAGTGCTCAACCAGCATATATAGGGTGTATGGGACAGAAAGTCACAGCACTTGCCCATCGTCTTCTTCAGGACATTTTGTTGGCAGAGTACAGGCCTGCCTGTTGCACTGGGAATCCATGCCCGGAAACTTCAGCATTGGAAACAAATGTTTGTCTGAAAGTCCTCCCCTGCCACCCGTGGCTTCTACTCCCCAGCCACCTCCTTCCCTTTCCTATCTGGCCTGCCCCCACCCCCGAGCCTGTTCTCTGAGAATCAGGGCCTATGGTGTGTCCCCAGGTCCCTGGAGGCTAAGCCTTGCCTTTCTGCTCATGGGGGAGGAGATCCATGGCCATGAAAGCCTTGGTAGGTCCTTGAAGAAACGTCCAGGAAGCTTCTGGTGGCCTGTTTTGAGCTCACACTCAGGTTTCCGCTCCCTAGGTTTATGCAGAGTAGCTGGGGGCACAGCTGTAAGTAACCCAGGGACTCAGGCCACTGGGGAAGACCTGATTAAGCTCTCTTCTGGTTCCTTCATCTGCGAAAACAATCACTGTTGTCCCCCACCCATCTCCAGGAGAGTTCCTGAGTGCGTGGGAATCCTGAGATGTTTGGGGGATTGTTCTGGTTTCCAAGGCAATGTGGCTGGAAGGACAGGACAGAGTGGCTGCAGTGGGGGGTAGGGTGGGAAGGACTCAGAGGTGTCTGCTTCTTGTGGGTTGGTGCTTCTCTCCGGCTGGTCCACAGAGGCGGGCAGCCTCAAGTTGATGAAAGTGTCTGTTACCTTTACGGGTAGATGGCTCCTTGTTGGGGCAGAGCATCGTTCTCTTTAGACTGTGCATGTGGCAAGCAGGGCAGATCCTGTGTCCCTGTTGCTGAGCCACTTGACATGAGTGCTAGGGTGGAGTCTGTGTCTGGAAAGGGGTCTCTCCCTGCTGACACGTGGTGCACAGGGCACCCCTGGGGAGGGAGACAATGGCCGTGAGTCTGCGGTAAAGGGATATTCTGTTCTCAAGTAGACAGGTCCCGGTGTGGGGATTTGGGGTGGAGCATTTTAAACTGGTGGGAATCAAACGAATGCACATTCCTAAATATGATGGGCAGTCCTTCTTGTGGACGTGAACAGAGGCAGTCTGGAGAAGGGGCTGAAGAAACAAAGACCATCAGACAACCCACTGCCTGTCCAGCAGGGAATTTGGGGTTATTTAGAACACACATTTGTATTTTTCCCAAGCAGGAAGTCACTGTGGGGACCTTTATTAACAGGACACAGGTGACTAGCCCTGTGACGGTCCTGGCAGCCTAGTTCTGTGAATGGGCTGCAGCTACTCCAGACAAGAACAGGGTTTCCCCTCTCTCTTCCTCCCTCTCTTCCCTCCCTCCTTTTGGGAACCCCTGGCTTTCTCTGCCTCTTCTTCTGTCAATCTAAAATGAAACACAGATAAAGATTCTATGTTTGGCTATGTTTGGAAACAGCAAAGAATTACAAAGGGAGAGTGTGTTATGAGCTTTGGCATCTTTAAAAAGGGTGCGCCAGGGAGAAATCCTTCAAGATAAAAATGAGGAGGATGTCAGATATTTTGGAACAACAGTTTTTGTCGATCAGTAACCAGGGCGACATTAGTCTGAGATTGAACACTTGCTGGGCAGATATTCTTTCAGAAATGCTTCTTGCAGAGGGCTGTGGGGGCTCTGTGCAAGCTCTGTCTCTGCCAGAGTCTTGTGACAGCCACTATTTGGCTCTCATGCATGACAGCCCTTCCCTCACATCCCTGCCTTTAACTGTCCCTTGAGGAGCATTGACACAAGAGACTCCTTTCATACCCTTTTCCTTTCTCACCCCTGGAGTCCAGATCCCAGAGTATGTAATCATTTTAAATATAAAATATAAGGGCTGGAGAGATGGCTTAGAGGTTAAGAGCACTTGCTGCTCTTGTGGAGGACCTAGGTTCGATTGCCAGCGCCCACATAGTGGTGGTTCACAACTGTCTAACTCTAACTCCATATGTTATGGCACCCTCTTCTGACCTCCACAGGCACTGCACACATGTGGAGCACAGACATACATGCAATCAGAACACATACGCATAAACAAAAGGTAAGAAGGAAATACGACCTGCAACCTATCCCAGAGGTAGAAGTCTGTACATTCACTTGATGTGCCTTACTGGAGGCATTAGGGGTGCCGTGGAGGCACAGAACAATCTTGTTGCTATATTTGCATCCCTCAGACTTCTGATGTCATAGTCTTGACTTGTGAGCTTGTTTTAATGATGTCAGCATGGTGTGTGGCATCATGGATGAGACTATTCAGAATTATTTGTTTCTTTAATAATATTCTTTACTATTCAGTTATTTATTTTGTGCGTATGCATGATGCTGGAAACTTGCTACACAGCATGTGTGTGATGGCCAAAGGACAGTTGGGGAGTCTATCCTCACCTTCTACCACATGGCTCCTGGGAATGGAATTCAGGTGGTCAAGCTTAGTGGCAGAAACCTTTGCCTACAGAGCCTTCCTTCCTTCCTTCCTTGTTTCCTTCCTTCCTTCCTTCCTTCCTTCCTTCCTTCCTTCCTTCCTTCCTTCCTTCCTTCTTTCTTAAGGCAGTCTCCCGAAGTAGTCCAGGATACTCTTGAACTCAGGACTGCCCTGCCCCTGCCTGTGGGGTGCTGGGTCCTCTTCTCTTAAGCCTATAACACCTGACATCACTTTCAATTCTTCAGTCTCAGTTCTGTAAAGAAAGTTCCGTGTAGATGGGCGGTGGTGGCGCACGCCTTTAATCCCAGCACTCGGGAGGCAGAGGCAGGCGGATCTCTATGAGTTCGAGGCCAGCCTGGTCTACAAAGCAAGTTCCAGGAAAAGTGCAAAGCTACACAGAGAAACCCTGTCTCCAAAAAACAAAAAACAAAAAAAAGGAAGGAAGGAAGAAAGAAAGAAAGAAGGAAAGAAAGAAAGAAAGAAAGAAAGCTCCATGTGACACTGGGGACTTCATTGTCCCCTCCCTATCAGGCTCTGGGGAAGCTTCTCTTGCCTGACCTTGACTGCTCAGGCAGCATGGGTCAAAGAGGGAAGGACGAGAGGCCCTTGCAGCTGCAGAGGAAAACCTGCCACAACGGTGGCCAGCTCCAAAATGCATCAGCCCACCTGTGGGCTGAAATAAGTCCTTTTCTCCCCAGGTTGGTTTTGGTCAGGTTTTTGTTTTCTTTTAATAGTTTATTTGTTTTCATTTTTACTTGCATTGGTGTTTTGCCTGCATGGATGTCTGCGTGAGGGTGTCAGGTCTTTTGGAGTTACAGACAGTTGTGAGCTGCCAGGTAGATGCTGGGAATTGAACCTGGGCCCTCTAGAAGAACAGTCAGTGCTCTTAACCACTGAGCAATCTCTCCAGATCACTTTGGTCGATGTTTTATCACAGAAACATCAAGCAAACTAGGGGGGACTTGTTGGGAGGCAAGGGTTCAGTGGGAACGGAAGGAAAATGAGTGATGTGGTGAAAATAATCCAAATAGTTCATATACGTGTAGGAAACTGTCAAAGGCTAAGAATAAAATCTTTTTCCATCCCTGGTCTCCTCACTGTGGCTGGTGAGGCTGAGGGAGGAGGAGAGAGTTCAGAGATGGGGTCTCACTGCCGATGGGCTTGGGTGAGATGTTCTACTGTACTATGACAATGCAGGTGGGAAGGTGAAGACGTGCTGTGCACTGGAGTGGAGTAGTTGGCGTCCTTGGGAGCTGGCCTCCTTCTCTCAGGAATGTGGCACACAATAAGCACAGACGTGTTTCCCAGGGATAGAGCACGTGGGGCTTGTGTACGGCTGGCCCAAACTCTGATTCCTAAGATGACAAGAATGTGCCTGATAGCGTGTGATGGCTAGAGTTAGTTGTCAACTTGATGAACCATAGAACCCCCTGGGAGGAGATAAGCCTCTAGGTGTGCCTGGTGGAGATGGTTTTGCTTGTACTAATTTGATACAGGGAACCCGCCCACTGTGGGTGGCACCATTCCATCGTTGGGATCCTGGACTGCTCAAGTGGAAAGGGGAGCTGAGCAGTAGCGTGAGTTCATCTCTCTCTGCTTTCCAGTTGAAAATATGATATGCCTGGCTGCTTTGAGCTCCTGCCTCCTACTTCTAGCGGACTGTACCCTTGAATTATGACCCAGAACAAACCCTTTCTGTCTCAGGTTGCTTTATCAAGGTATTTTTATTATAGTAACAGAAAGAGATCATTTGTGAAGTTTTTTTCCTCCCTAAATTCACATTTGTTGAAGGCAGTGCGCCTCTGAGCCCGGGTTAGGGAATGACACTTAGACACTTTAGCTAGCCTAAAGCTGGGTGGCTGGAAAGAGCCAGGCCTGGCCACTGTGGTTGAGCACATGGTCAGCCTTTCCAGCAGAGCCCCTGCTGGTGGCAACTCCACCACTGTTCTTTCATCAGCTCAGAGTAGCACAGACCAGTCATTTTCTGTGGGGAATGTTCATTTGTCATTTGACTCTGTCCTGTCCTTGAGTGTGACACCTGCTCTTCAGGGACACCTCTGTTCTGTTCTCTTAAGGGCTCTTTGTTCTAGACTCCTTTGGTTAACAATGCCTGCTTTCTGTGTGCATCCTCTCTTTAGGAAGAAGGAGAGTGGGACATCCTGTCGCATGCAGGACAGTGGTGTGTTTTGTCCTCAGATAGAAGGACAGTGGGATATCCTGTCCCGGTTGGAAGAACAATCTGGAACACCTCCCCAGGTGGAAAAGGAACAAAACATCTGCTCTTCCCTTCCGTGGACGGACAGTGGGGCTTTTTGCCCAAGATAGAAGGACAATGGGACATCCTTCCCCAGGTAGAAGGACAGTGACTTATCATGTCCTGGATGGAATGACAGTGGGTTATCCTGCCCTAGAGGGAAGAAGAGGGATGCACTGTGCCCCAATTGGGAGGGCAGTGGACCTCTGTTGAGTGAATAAGATTCGTGCAGTATTCCAGTTCACCTCCCTGTCCTGTAGGTACGTATTACAGTCAAACTCTTTGAGAATTCTTTGTTTCCCTTTTTAATTTCAGTTTTTTGGGGAAGATTCTGCCTTTTTTAAAATTGCCTATATGGTTTAAAAAGACAGAATTTACACACCCCTCCAAATCTGAAACCCACTCATGGGCAGTTAGAAGATCTCCCCTGAAGGATTTCTGCCAGAGCTGCATAATGATGTAAACGCCACAGGGAGAGAAAGAGATCCCAGCCTCATGCCTGCAGTTTTAGATTGCATGCAGTGAGCAGGCAGATTTCACTTGCCAGACCACATGCCTGCACCACCAGCATTCCTGTCTTTAAGATCTCTCCACAAAGGGCTCTGTGGAGGAGACAGCGAGATGGTGGATTCCATTAGCAGGGCTGTTCTGTGTGGAAGGGCTGAATTTTAGAAGACCTCCTTTCCTCATTTCGACATCCCACTGGACTGGAGGGGCTTGAAGAACATGTCAGTCACGACAGTAATTGAAAAGAGGAATGTTCTGTCTTATCTCCGAGTCTTGCCAAGGGGCAGGCATCCTGGCATGCTGGTTGCAATCAGGAAAATGGGTCCCACCCCCACCTTCTGTGTGAGCGATCTGCCCTCTCATCATGGACCAACCACACACACCCGGAATCTGTGCCTCATTTGTGCATTTGGAATTCTGAAGTGTCAAGAGAAAGACAGCAAAACACACCTGGTCCATTTGCTTCTGTTTACTTGAGGAGATATGGTTAGGGTGTGGATGTTTCCATCTGTGACGTGTGACCCACTTTGTATAATCTAAGCAATTACCATGTCTTTTATAGCTAAACAAAATACAATAGAATTTGCAAGGCAGTTGCTTGTAGGCAACTCACATGCATTCCTTTATTCCTTCCTTCACCCGTTCATTACATAGTCATTGGACTCCTCCCTTGGAGCAGAGAGCCAGATGGGATCCCATCTCCCCAGGTGACAGATAGGACAGTACCTCTTGTTTACTATGGCCCTCAATGCCCAGGCATTTGGGAGCCGGGAACCATATCCACTTTTCCTCCTCATTTTCTGGTCTCCCTGGTCATCTTTCTCAATGAAGTCCATCCCAGTACAACTTAGAAGGATTTGCAAACCCCATTCATAAGGACTGTTGGCCTTCATCATCCATATGTCTTGTCTTGTCTTTTCAGCAGCTCCTGCCCAGCGCATTAACATTAACCTCCCCATCTGTCTCCTAGTCCAGTGTATTAGCGAGCGCCACCATCCATCCATTCTACCCTTGGATTACTAGAGTCAATGTGTATCCTCTCCCTCATCTCCCTGTCTCACCTCGGGTCACGACTTACCGTCATTTCCCTCATCCTATGAAGTTAATCCCACTGATTCTAGCTCAGAAACATCCCAGCCTGTGGCCAGTGGCCTGGGACCTGTGGCTCTGTTCCAAGAATCTCTGAGCTATTGGTCACTTCTTGTATGGACACTGCTGTGTCTTCCTAGGAGAGAAGTATATCTCTCAGTCCTCTGTAGGAACAATGACCCAAGAACTGGGTATCTGAGAGACCAGTTGTTCTATTTTCACTCCTGTGGCTTGTGACAAAATATTCTGACAGAAAGCAACTTAGGGGAGAAAAGGGTTGTTTTATCTCACAAGCCCTGGTCACGGTCCACCACAGCAGGGAAGTCATGGCAGGAATTTCTGACAGTGACATCATATGTACAGTAAATAGCAAAGAGTAATGTATTTATGTATACTCAGTTGCTTGTGCTACCCTCATGTCTCCACTCTCATGTAATTCAAAGGCTTCTGCTTAGGGAATGGTGCCTCCCACAGTGGGCTAAACCTTCCCACATCAATTGATTTAATTAAGACAATCATCCAGAGACATGCTCACAGACCAGCCCAAGGTAGACAGTCCCTGACTGGGACTTATTTCTTGATAATTTTAATTGTGTCAAGTTGACAAAGTTATCTGTCACACCAGCAAAGCCAAAGTGGGATGTCTCTGTCTCTCTCTGTCTCTGTCTCTGTCTCTCTCCCTACCCCCTCCACTTTTTTTTTTTTTTTGTTCTCCTAGGCTTCTAGTGCATAGAACAGCATTGTTCAGACTGATGAATGTCTGGGTCAATACTGCATACCTTAGGTTAGGTCTAGTACATCTGATTCTCTTAGCATGTGAGCCCCTACCTTGATGAGGCCTGTTGGTCCCATCTCCTGGTCTGCCTACGCAGGGATGCATTATCCCAGGATTGATGTGTGCTGTCATCAGAATTAGAGTGCTGGGAACCTGAATGGACTTTCCAGGGACAGATAAAACTTACAATATCAGCCAAGGGTTTTGTTTACTGTGAAATAATTTCTTACTTTATTCACTTGAACTTTTCTTCAGCAGGGCCCAAAGCTATGCTTAATTTGATAATATGAGTGCACATTACATATGATGCTTTCCAGTCCCGAAACTCCTGAAAAATCAGGACTGAAAGTTGGCAGATACAAGCACACCACACACATTTTCCTCAAAACTGGCCATTGTGGACGTCAAAAATGTGTTGTATTTATTACTGCTTTCATATTTCAATTGTAGTATTTTATCATAGAAATAAACTGAGCACAATTGGCTATTCAAATGATAGGGAAGGCCTTAAAACATGTGCATTTTCTGTTTTTACATTGCTTGAAGTTTGAATTGTTTTTGAGGTGATCTCACCCTGTAGCCTGGGCTAGCCTTAAGCTCATGGCAATCCTCCGCTGCAGTCTCCTGAGAGCTGGAATTACAGTCATGAGCCACCACATCTGGCTCTAGGTTCTTAGTATTTGAATATTATGGACCTTCCAAGGTTCTTGATTTTTTCCCAAAGCTTTTGGGGGTCATTTGGTCCCCTGGTAGGGAGTCAGGGAGAGATCTTCTGCCAGGTTCTTCTTTATCTTTGTAGATTAGGGGATTCATTTGTCATGCCAGAGATGAGGTCTGTCCTCTGTCCCTTGTTTTACAGTGTCCAATGGGCCCTTTGATCTGGTAGGCAGTTGTTAATTTTATGGGTCACACAATTCAAAGTGTCAGGCCACTGCGAAGTGCTTGCTCAGGAAAGGAAACCAGAGCAGCTGCCTTGGACCCCATGGGCCCCCTTGACAAGTCTCTCCAGGGATGCTTCTCAAGGCCTGAGAGTCCAGGCAAATATTTGCTCAGTCAAGTTGCATTTTCTAAGACTATTGATTGGCTCAAGTAGAATTTACCTTCAAAGTCCCCAAGAGACTCATGCATCCCCGCTTCCTGACTGGAAAGGGGAAAATGGGCAATTAGCTCTTTTGGGCCTTGAGTTGCTTTCTCTACATCCCAGCAAACACAGAGAAGCGCCTCTCTGCCGTCCATGTATAGTGTGAGGGTAGAGTCTTGATGGGAGTCTCTGGGACTAGTTGTTGCACATGTGTACTTCAGGCTGTAGTGTGAACAGTCCAGGGGAAGGTTCTTTTGACTGACTGCTTCCCACATCCACACGTTCAGCCTCAAGAAGGGAGGGATTCTAAAGATCCAGTCATTCTAAAGATCCAGTAGGCACCAAATCCTGTCCTTAGTCCACAATCTGTTTGCTGTTGTCTTTACTTAACTCACCTGCAGGAGAAGGAAGCGAGCTTGGAGCGACACTGTTGGGAACAACTGGGCAGGCAGCACCTTGACTAGAGGCGGCTGGGAGTTGGCCTCATCCTCCGGATACCTCTTCTCTGAGATGAGGACCAGATGGAAGGATGGACTTGAGAGCTGGAAGTGGACCTGGAGGCCTGTGTTCAAACCCTGAGTGTAGAGATGTGTAAAGCAGCTTTGAACACAGTCCACAGTTCTCTGGATCTTTTGGAGGGGTTGAGATTACAAGGCAGAGCATTTCTGAAGCTGCCCCACTTCTGGACCCTCTGCAGATTTCTCCTCCCTCAGGGGCTTTGGAGAGATGGGGAGCAGTAGATAGCTCAGGCTGGCACTCCAGGCCTTGTCAGGGCTTTCCCATCATGATATCCATAATGCCCCTCTGTGGTGAGTATGATCTGTTTTGTATTTATTTTATGATTGGTGAAGCGGAGGCAGGAAGATTAAACAACTTAAACCATACTCGACAGGCTGCAGATAATGAAGTGGGCTTAGATGCAGGCTGAGTCCAAAGGCACCTACTTGCAAGACTCCAACCACAGACACACTTCTATAAGACACATGTGCAGCCTTGAAAAGATGGGAGGGTGTGTCAGTCAGAAGGGACAGAAACTTGACTTTGGAATGGAGATTAGAGAGAGAGAGAGAGAGGGAGCAGCATTTGGTAAGCACCTCCTGTGTGCACCAATAAATTTGACATCTCTTTGAATTCCCTCAAGAGCCCATCAGTGCTTAAACTTTTCCTACTTCCTGATGAGGAAACCAAGGCATTGAGACATATATCTTACCTAAAGTCACATGAGTGGTAGACGACAGGACCATAAATTATTGTCAGGAATGTGGAATTGCCAAGTCCCTGTTTCCTGCACAGTAGCCTAGTATGGCTGAGATCTCCCCCGTGGTCAGAAAATGGGTTATTCATCCCAGTGATGACTTCCCTGCCCTTCAGTGTGAGGAACTGGCTCTTTGAATGGACTTTATAACTACCCGTCTCTCCAGTTGCAGGGCATTCCTTCAGCTCATGTTCTAGACTCCTGTTCTGTACAAGGGGACAGAATCCAGGGATTGTCATGGTAAACTAGCTACTGGCCAAGAGTCGATGCGACAGCTCTGCAGGAACTCTAAAGGCAAGTTAGGGGAGGCATTGGACTAGCTGAATCTGCCCTTCTGTCCATGGGGGAGTCCTGGAAGCAGAGCAGCCTTCCATGGGACCATCCACCACCTTGGTTCTGGAGTCTCATGGTCTGCTTAAAGAGACAATTGCTGTGTTCCTGGAGTTGTGTCCATGCCAATGGATGCACACACGCTCCAGAAGAGAATTTGACATCGCTGCTGCCATTGTTGCTGTTATAACAGTGACGACCACCGCTACTACTGTTTCTGGGATTGCCATTTCATAATTGGTTACTACAGCTAGCACAGTGAAGACCCTGGCAGCAAAAGTAGCTGCCATAGTTATTTAATTTTTTATTCTATTGGGCATGAAAAATTTAAATCAATAGTTACATACATTTTGATTGGCTTTGAAAGTTATACATTTACAAACTCAAGTTCCATTTGCTCTTGGGATACCATCTTACAAGGACTCCAATTTGCAGTAAGGCTTGTTAAGGAAGGGAATGGCTCAGTTGCCTTTAGCCTATTGGCTATGGGTGGGTTAAGACTTCTATTGGTCTTTTCTGTGTTGAACACACAGATTGCAAGCCCAGCACCACTTAGAGATCTTTGGCAACAGTTAACCCTGCAGCTCTCACACGATAGAGCCTGTATGATAATGAGTATTCAGAGATGGGTACTTTGGTTCCATATTCATATTGATATTCATATTGCATATTGCAAGAACATAGAGAACTGTAGAGACTTGGGAGTACTGTGCAGAGAGACTGTTGGAATTTCAGAACCAGAGGCCAGCGCATGACAGAGGTAGTGTGGAAGGACAGCCTGGGAGGACATGCTCCAAGGCCTGGGACACTTCTCAGGGCACCGGCACAGCTGATGCATTGAGGCTTACAAGTGTCCTAGCAGGAATATCAAGATGGTGCTTTAGCAAGACCTACAGAAGATGGGGGCAGACAAGGGATGGGAAGGCATTCTCAGCACTTCATCATGGATGGGGAGGGGCTCATGAGGTCACCACCCCTAAAGAGCTATTGGCAATTAGCGATTGGTTCAGCAACAGGAGGCATTTTCTTCAGTTCTGTAGCCACTGGGCCTGCTTTCCAGGAAGCAACTTCCCACCCAGATTCATGCTAGCGACCCTAATTAAGCTCAGTGTGTCTAAACAACAATAATAGAAGAGCTAAACAGACCAAGACAGGAAACCAGGACCCCTCCTGTTTGGAAGAGGAAGAGGTTCAGTAGGAATGGGACGGGCACAAGAGGGGATAACCGTTGCTGAACATGACCAAACATATCACAAACATTGTGAAATAATGATAAAAATGATGTTTCAGGCCTAGGAGAGACCTAGGCATTGGCAATGGCACCAGGGCTCATGTACCAGGAAAAGAACTACCCCAATGCCCAAATTCTTGGACAGCTCATAAGGGCTGCTTCTCAGATATCTGCTCAGTGATGAGGAGTTTGGTTAGATGTAATTTAAGCACCTGGTAACATGTCTTCCAGGATAGAACAGGGGTAAGGGAATATGGTTTGAGTTATCTGCATTTTCTTTCACTTACTGGCTTTCAGGCTCACACCAAGTGTGTGTCTGGCTTTCTTAGAGCAGAAAGGTGCACAACTTTATCAGGACGTTTCTAACCAACATTTCACTGGACACCTTTAGGTGTCAAAATGAAGCCGAATTAACCTTCCCGCCCTGCTCACACATTATAATCACTACCACATTCCAGTGTTTATGTACACCGCTGGGTGACCATACAGAAGGTCGTAATCGAATGGTTGAAAAAGTACACGCTGCCTCCAGTCTGTCACTGGCCAGTGTCTTCGTCTTAATGAATGCACCATTATTAAGGCAAATCTGACCTTTTACAGGAAGGACCAATCACATGCCACATACACATTCTCAAATGGTCTTGTGAGCACACATTCCACACTGACCGCAGTCCTAGGGGAAAGTGTTTGCCAAGGAAAACCAGCGTGGTGTGGCTTGAAGTCTCCTGGGGTTGGCTGCCTCTGTCAAATCACATCTTGAGCATCTAAGGGGATTTCAGATTGTGAATCAAGAGCAACGACTTTCTTAGCTGGAAGAAAAACAATATAAACATGTAAGGTGTTTATATTTCCAGCAGCTAAGACATTTTCGGAACACACAATCAAACACATCTTGGAGAACATGAGTCTCACAGTAAACAGTTGTGGACAGATTTTTTTCCTGTGCTGACCTTTGGCATCAGACTGTCCATCTCTGGACAGCAGTGAAGTGTCTGATCTTACTAAGTGTATCCTGCTTTTTAATTAAGTGACCATGACATTTCTGAGTACTCTACTGTGCTCCCTACCTTTCAAGCCTCTCTGGGTACTCCTTGACTTTCTTCCCAAGGAGGTAGCTTGTGTTTATCTCATGGTGGTCCTGTTAGATGAAATCAGATGGGCTGGTGAGAAGACTCAGTGGGTAAGATCCCTTGGTAGGCAAGGACTTGAGTTCAAATCCCCAGGACTGGTGAAAAAACAAACAAACAAACAAACAAACCAGACGTGGCTGTGTAACTGTAACTACAGCACTGTGGTGTGGGGTTAGGCAAGAGAAGTGTGGCACTTGCTGCTGCCGCCAACCTAACTTCAGGTTCAGTGAGAAACTCTGTCACAAGGAAAGAAGGAAGAGAATGACAGAGGCCTAGACACCTGCTGTCCCCCTCTGGCCTCCACATCTTCATAGCTTTATACACACACATACATCACACACACACACACACACACACATACACACACACACAGATACACACACATTGTAGACATATATGCATATCACACACACACATCACAGGCACATACACCATGTGTACACACACAGAGTAAAAAAAAATAAAAGGAAAACAGCATGTGTTTCTTTTGGATGAGGGGTTGCACTGAATTCTTCCAGAACTTCTTCATTTTGAAGATGGACACTTGTCTGGCACGTTCAGCTTTGCCCAGGCATCTTAACACCCTCCTGCTTTCTCTGGCCTCATGATCTGGAGCTCTTGAGGATGCTTGGAGCTGGCTGTCCTCTGAGTTGAGTGCTAAAGGGAATGTGACTTCAATCTCTGGACCCCAGTGGGTGAAGACTGCTCTCTAGGGCAAGGTTGCCTCCCCCAGGCACTTCAGCTTGGAGTTGTCTTCTGAATGTCCTCTCTAGAACTCACACAGGAATTCAGTAGCCATTATGAAGGTCTTGGGAGCTAAGAACTTTTTAGCTAGGAGCTGAGTGGTGGTTCAGTGGATGATGGACTTGCCACACAAGTGTGAGGACTTGAATTTGGAAAACAGAAAGCACATAGATGATAGGAAGGCCTCATGGCCACTGTGTCCAGCACTTAGGAGGTGGGGACAGGAGGTCTCTGGGGAAAGATGGAAAGTTAGACAAGACTGTCTACAAGCCCTGGGTGCAACTTGGAGCTTATGTCTCAAGTAAAGTGTAACACCTTCCCATGGGTGTGCACACACATGATCCCATACATACAAACACACACATGAAAGAAAAAGAGAAAGATGCATAGGTCTTGGGGCTCTGCCTTTGTAAATTGGATAATGCCACCATCACGGAACAGGATCAGTCATCTCAGAAGTCATTTTCTCTCACCCACTGCTGCCTCTGCCTCTGCTTCCTTCTGCTAGTGTCTGAAATGGCCCCAGCAGAGACAGGAAATTTCCTATTGGACTTCCCCAGACAACTTATGTGAGAACCCAACTTCTTTGTAAATTCAGATTCACGCACATATGAAACTAACATGTCGAAACCACATGAGATGCATTTTCATATTGTCGATTATTCCTCCCACTCCAGGCTACTCTTCTCTGTCTTCATTTTCAAGCCCTGTTCCTACCCTTCTGTCTTGATCTCAGACCAGTTAACACTGGTGAGACCTAGCATATATGGAACAATAGAACATTCTCTTCGGTTCCAGGACAGGTTAAAGAGCAAAGATTGACAAGAAACCTACTAGGCTCCTGCAGGATCTAAGAGTGGCCTCTGATCTATTCCTCCCAGGCATCATCCATCCTCTTCTTGCTGGGCCAAGCCCTGGTACAATCTTCCCATTTTGCAGCTAAGAGCGTTGTCACTGAAAGGACAGAGTCATGGCTGCAACAGAATTTGAGGCCAGATCTGGCTGACCCAAGCTAGAGCTGCCTCCCATCATGCACACCCTCTCTGTTCAGCCCATGTAAGGAATACTGGCTGGAAGATGGATGCACAGACATTACCCACAGACTGTGGATACCCAACTCATACCATGAGGAATGGCTTCACAACACTGTGTTAGGAAACAAGGAACCTTGATGAAGGGATTAGTTTCTGAGGTCCAAAGACAGGAAGAGGGCCTTTGTCACATGATGTCTATCTGGAGAACCTTGAATGATGCCCAGTAGAACTTCTTCCTTGATCTTCAGACATTTGCTGAAACCAGGAAATTAAGAAAACAGAAAAGTAAACACACACACACACACACACACACACACACACACACACGTACAAACACATCAATCCCATCTCATTAACGGGAGGAAGACACTTCTCAATCTTTTCTTTATTACATATTTAGTTATTTTAAGATTTGTTTTATTTTTAATTATGTGCATAAATGTGTATCTGTGAGTGTGTAAGTGAATGTGAGTGTAGTACTGGTGGAGGCCAGAAGAGGACGCTGGATCCACTGGATCTGGAGTTACAGGTGGTTATGAGCTGACGTAGTGCTGGGAGCTGAACTCCAGTCCTCTGCAAGAGCAGTACATACTCTCAACTGTCTATCTGTCTCTCCATCCCCACAGCTGTATTTCATAGTGACTTTTCCTTATGTAATAAAATTTCTGATTTGGTCACCTTCCATCTGTTTGGGTTGCTGTTTAATGTAACAAAGCTTGCTCCTGGCGGATGTTCAACAGAACTGAATGGCCCTGTGCAGCAGCGTCTACTTCCCCCATCCTTAACACTGGACCAAGATCATCTCTTACTCTTACACATGGTAGACATTGACAATACACTTTAAACTCAGATTCTGCAACACTTTTCTTGGCAAGCATTTCAAGTAGATCCAATACTGTCAGTAAGAAGGGAGTAGGGAGAGCTATGGTTTGTCCCAGAAGAAATGTGTATTCAGATTGGCCTTTGTCACCAGGCTCTGTCGGGACTTGCTGGGTTCCGGGCTTTTTATCTCAGATCTCCTGGTGCTGGCTGTTGATTTTCCCAACAGGCAAAGGCAGCAATGATTAGCCGTGCCGATCCTTCCAACAGCCCCTAGAGGTGAGTATGGCTATCACATTTGCAGATGAGTGACTAGGAGACCAGCCCATCTTGAGCATCTGTGAGCTGAAGGAGGACCTTAGAAAGAGCAGCTCTCTTGCACCTCAGGGAGATTGTAGCAAAAGCCAAGAGATCAGAAGCAAGGCCTGGGCTGAGGAGAAGTGCCGGGAAGGACACTAATCAGGCTTGGGAAGATCAAAGACACAAACCTCTCTCAACTTCTATGTTCATATTTGTTTTTTCATTCAACAATTCCCAGACTAAGTTGAGATAGGAACTGAACCTCCCAGGAGCCATGCTGAGCAGGTAATAATGAAGATGTCCCCTGGTGAGCGCAGGAGAAGCATATGGTGACCCATCACACATGGACACATGGGAATAACTGCTCTGAGGAAAGACACAAAATCTCATGCTGGAGAATGGAAAAGTGCTCTCATGGAGAAGGCTACTTACTACTGACACCTAACAGAAGAGCCACTGTTATCCAGGCAGGAAGGAAGAGGCACCCCTAGAGAGAGCAGAACTGTGTAGTCAGACTCTAGTCAGAGGAGCAGACCTGAGGCCAGAGTCAGCCCATTGCTTATTCATAAATAAAGTTTTATTAGAACCCAGGCACAGCCACTTGGCTATATATTGGTGGTGGTGGTTTCACACTATGGATGCAGAGCTGGAGAGCTGGGACAGACTTCGTGGGTCTCTGAGCCTGAAGCATTTACTCTCTGGGCCTCAGAGAAAAATGTCAGTGATTCTAGCCCTAGAGAAAGGGTTCAAGGACAACGAGGCCTGTGAAGGGGGGTCAGCAGTGGGACTAGAGGAGAAAGGAGGTCACATGGGGGGGGCAGGGGGACGACGACCTTTTCTGAGCACATGGGAAGGCTAGGGAAGACCATGAGCAGACCTACAAGAGGGTCAGATTTATGTGTTTAAAAGATGACAGTTTTCATATAAAAGCTTTAAAAAAAAAAAAGGTTCATCTCTAGGCTGCTTTCCTTTAGCATACAGCTGGCATTTGACAGACACTTACCAAGGGAAAGAGTAACGTAAGCTGAAGACTCAAGTACTGTTCCTACTGAGCAGGCTCATAACTGGGTGATGAAGCTCTTGTTATTTTATATTTTTAGGTCGAGATATTTCTGCTTAGGAAACATTCAACCCCAAACAAAACACTCTAAACATTTGTACTACTGCTTTCAACGGTGATGTTCCTTTTAGCAGGCATTCAATTTTAATATTTCGGTGTAAAAAAAAATTAGTGCCGGGCAGTGGTGGCACACACCTTTAATCCCAGCACTTGGGAAACAGAGGCAGGCGGATATCTGTGAGTTTGAGGTCAGCCTGGTCTCCAAAGTGAGTTCCAGGAAAGGCACAAAGCTACACAGAGAAACCCTATCACAAAAAACCAAAAAAAAAAAAAAAAAAAAAAAAAAAATCTCCATAGAGGGAGGGGAGCTGTAGTGGGGGTTTTGGATGGGAATAGTGCATCTTCTTTCCTGGGTCTCCAGTTTGCAGCCTGTAGATCTTAGGGCTCTCTGGGCCTTATCATTGCATGAAACAACTATGTATTATAACAGTCTTCACACACACACACACACACACACACACACGGTTCTGTTTCCCTGGAGAACCTGTTGGACACAATACAGAGTTCTTCTGAGAAATAGTACCAAGTAAATTTGGACCTACAGAGGAGAAGAAGGCATGATTGTGTGATTTATGGGACTCAGCTCACAAGATGATGGACACTGATAAGTATAGGCAGGCTATCTGCAAGCCAGGGGACCAGGGAAGCTGATGACATGGCTTAGGCAAGTCTGCAGCCCTGGAACCCTGGTGCACCATGAGTGTAATTTTCAACATAAAGTCAAGGGCCTCAGAATCATCTCGGGGTCTTGTCTTAGTTAGGGTTACTACTGCTGTAATAAAACATCATGACCAAAAGCAACTTGGGGAAGAACCGCTTTATTTTGGCTTATGCGTCCATATTTCTGTTCATCACTAAAGGAAGTCAGGACAAGAACTCAAACAGGGCAGGAACTTGCAGGCAGGAGCTGATGCAGAATCTATGGGTGTGTGTGTGTGGCTACTTACTTTTTTGTTTCCCATGGCTTGCTCAGCCTGCTCACTTATAGAGATCAGGACCACCAGCCCAGAGATGGCACCACCCATAATGGCTGGACCCTCTTACATCAATCACTATTTAAGAAAATTCCCTACAAGCTTGTCTGCAGCCCTGTCTTATGAAGGCATTTTCCCAGTTGAGGATCTCTTCTCTAGGAAGACTCTAGCTTGTGTCAAATTGACATAAAACTAGCCAGTACAGGTCTCAAGGTCAGAGGAGAAGACAGTGTCTAGCTCCGCAATGGAGACCAGGCACTTTTATTATCTACCTTTTTCAACCAGGGCCCTCAACTAGTCAGATGGTGCCAGCCCAAGTAGGGAGATGGCAGGGCTTCCTCCCTTTATCTGTTACCTGAGATGCCACTCTTCTCTGGAAACACCCTCACAAACATGCCCAGAAGTAACATCTTAACAGGTACCTGGGCTTCTTTGATGCAGCCAAGATGCAGACTGTCTATCACATGCAGTCCACTTATTTATTTCCATGATACTTTATGTTAAAAGAGGAACTTCATATCACCACTTAAAACTGAAAAACACATACATAATCATCCACCACCTCTGGTTCTTAAATCTGTTCCATCTTCCTCAATGATCCTTGAGCATTTGCGTGTATGGGTGAGGTATAGATGTCCTGTTTAGGCCTGAGAATTCTGCAGTCTCTTGTTCTCTGCACCTTGGCTAGCTTTGGATCTCTATGTTAGCCACCAGCTACTACAAACAGAAGCTCCGCTGATAAGAGCTGAGAGATGCATTAACCTATGGGTGTAATTATGAATCATTAGGAGTCAGTTTAATAAATAAAAGGACCATGTCCTTTTATCAACATAACAGTAGTAGGTTCTCCTGTAGGGCCTATGAGCTACTTAACCACTGGTCCACAGCCCAGTAATGGTGCCAGTGATGGGTTTTATTTTATGGAGTGGACATTAAATCCAATCAGAGAGTGGTTGGTTACTCCCATTATGTTGGTAGCTGTATTGCCCCAGTGGGCATGCTTTTCCAAGCCACTCTTATAGCTTACATGGTTCACAGAATGATTGATGCCTACCTCTCTCCTCCAGTAGCGTTTGAAGCACCTTCCAGTATTGTAAAAGCAAGCCAGCAGAGATGAAGAAACAGTGTCTTCTGGACACATCAGGACAATGGCACATATAAATGCACAGTAGTTGTTATGGCATACATAATTTCTGTCAAGCCCAAACTGGACAAATTTTAGCATGAAGAGGGAAGTTGGACATGAAGTTCCAGCCCCAGCTGAGGAGCTATTGGCAAGCATTAGCTACTGGGAAAGGAAGGATCAGTTTTCTCTAAGAGTATACCCCTACTTCAATGAAAGACCACAAATCTAAGAACATTTGTGCAGCACAAATTGGCTTGATGGGGTGGGGCACAAAATTAGCAGGAAGGCGGATCTGGGAAGAGTGGGAGGGGAGTCTTAGGTAGGTTTTCATTGCTGAGGTAACACCATGACCAGAAACAACTTTAGGAAGAAAGGGTTTATTTCATCCTACAGCTGATAGTCCATCACTGAGGGGTAGCAGGGCAGGAACTCAAGGCGTGAACCAGGAGGCAGGAACTGAAGCACAGACCACAGAGGGGTGCTTCTTACTGGCTTGCTCGGTCTGCTTTCTTATACAACCCAGCACCACCAGCCCAAGGTTAGTGCCACCTCCAGTAGTCTGGGCCCTCCCACATCAATGATTAATCAAGAAAATGCCTCACAGACTTGCCTCCAGACCAATCTCCTGGAGGCATTTTTTTTCTCCCCAAATGAGAGTCCTTCTTCCCAAATGACTCCAGCAAGTATCAAGTTGACATAAAACTAGTCAGCACAGGGAGGTAAGGTAAATATGGCCAAAGTTCATTTTAAGAAATTCTCAAGGAACTAATTTTAAAAACTGAAAACCAAGGTTACTTAAATGAATAAATGACCAGTTGGTAATGTCACCTCTGGGTAGTTGCTGTGAAGGGCTCAGACTCAGTTCTGAAAGCTGATTACTTCCCTTTCTTTTGAACAGAGAGCCAAGCCAGTGCTGGGTGCCATTGACCAGCCAGCAGCAAGGATTGAAGCCCAGTCTGTAAAGTACCTACTGTGTGATTTATGACCCCGTGTCTGTGTTTTGTACTCATGTCACACTTGCAGAAACAGTGTCCCCTCATCACAGAGGCCAGGAGAAGGTCAAAATGCGGTCATCAAATGCTCTATTGCTGAAAACCTCCAGGATGGCTTGGTACACGGGCAGCTCCTGGGCTTCTTATCATTGGAAGCTGTGATGTAGGGGAGGCTGATGAGCATACTGATAGATGTCCAGGGAAACAGCCAAACACTTATTTGGAGAGGGTGGGTTTGATCATGGGCTTTAGGTTCACAAGGCCTGAAACAAATCAATTCACAGTTCCCAACCAACACGAGAGAGCTCTTGGCTTAATCCACATGTGTAATTTAGAAGGGAGCAGAGGGGATTGATGCACAGAAGAGGCTGAGGTCATGGGGTCACAGAGGTAAGAATGGCAACCATGCCTGTGAATAGTTTGAATGTAATTGGACCCCATAAGCTCATAGGGAGTAACACTATTTGGAAGTGTGGCTTTGTTGGAGTAGGTATGGCCTTGTTGGAAGAAGTGTGTCACTATGGAGGCCAATGAGATCACAGAAGGACTCAAGAGTGACTCTAAGGAGCTGTTGATGATTCTCCGGAAACTCACAAATTTCCATGTACTCCATGAGGAGGGTGTGAGGGCTTAGAGACAGTGCTACCCGTAGAGGGTGGACACACACAGATGTATGGCCTGTGGCAGTTCTGAATGGCTAACCAGGCAGTATGTAATGCCCGTAAAGATAAACATGAGGATTCCATACAGCTGGCCAGCTGGAGACCAGCTTCCTCTGCCCTTAGAGTGGGTAAACTCTGGGCAGCACCAACCAACTAGAGAGGCAGTGGAGACAGGAGATGGGGTTTGGGGTACCCTTAGGAAAAGTCAAGATTCAACATGAGCCATGTATGCACATTTAAAGTTTCTAGAATCTGTATTCTAAAGTTTAAAAAGGAGGTAGAATTAGTTGTAATAATACATTTTATTAAATTTAGTCTGTCCAAAATATCATTATTACCCCATGTGCCCTACAAAAAAAATTACTAATAGAGTAGCTTCTATTCTGTGTGTGTGTGTGTGTGTGTGTGTGTGTGTGTGTGTGTGTGTGTTGTCTTGGAAATTTGGTATGTATTTTCCATATAGCAAAACTCAGTTTATACTGGTCACAAGACTAGTGCTCATTAACTACATGGTAAGGGCTCCTGTGGCAGGCACAGTGGGATGTGCTTTTGGGTACCGCACAGGTGGCAAGCTGTACAGAAGGGCCTACCATTTTTACCCTCCCTCCTTGAGCTCTGGTATTTGCTTTGTGTGGTCTCCAACCGTGATCCCTGGCAAGCATTCCAGGGAAGCTGGCTTATGCACACATTTATGTGTGGTTATGGTTTGTGGTTGGGGCCAGGCAAAAGCCAAGAGAACTCTGTGGAGGAACGGCGTGAATGAAAGCCTGGGAGGCGTGACAGAAAGATGATGGCTGGGGTCCAGATGTCTGAAAACCTTCCCACCACTTCTGAGGGAATTCCCGGGGTCTGGAGCAATGGATGAAGTCCTAAACTGTGGAGTCTTCTAGAGTCTCCCCATCTCGCTTCCCCAGCTTGCCGAAGCCATAGACAGCCCAGACTGAAAGCATCCTCAGGAGGAGAAATGAGGGAAACCTGGCTTACTTCATTTCCAGTGGAAAGTTAATTGCTTTTTGGAGAGTTGTTTCCAGCCAGATGAGGACCACACAGAGGAAAAAAACAAAACACAAAACACAAAACACAACACACACAAAAAGCAAAACAGCACTGCCCTCAGATGGGAGTTTAGCCAACAGTGACAATAGTCGTCTGCTGTTGTGAGTCTGATGGACATTGAGGGCAACTCATGGCAGAGTCATTGTTTATAGTGACAGCTTAACAGCAGGCTTGAAGGAAGAAGAGTTTGGGGAGGCAGTGGGGAGCTGTAAACACTTAATCCATCACAGAAACTTAGAGGGAAGCAGGCGCCACGGAGCCAGAGCAACCAAACCCCTAATTGTTGGGTAATCCGCTGTGTCTCGGCTGCCCTCGTCTGCACTCTGTAGATGCCAACACAGTGCAGCATTTAGACAAGGGCCGTCAGTACCGGGAGGGTGCAGCAGAGGGTGTGGTGGCATCTGCCCCCCCTGGAGAAACCAGAAATATGACGGAGATTCACCTGCCTGTCTTGCTTATCTCATTTATTCAAATTAACCAGTGCCCAGAGCTGGAAAGAAATGGGCTGGATTCAGACAAAGATGAATGTAGCAAAAATGGAAATTACGACTCAGAAAATGAATATCATCAAGCCCACTGGGATTTTATTAGCTAATCAGGGCTGTGATATTGAACTTCTGAAGATGCTGTTTTGATTGAATTTTCTCCTTGTATCCATAAGGACTTGTCAGGGTAGTGTTCAGCGGGGCGGAGAGGGAGAATCACACACTATAATGAGCTGTTTAATGCTCTGTTCCTTCCCTAATGTTTTTGTTTTGTTGCTCAAGTCTCTTAGATTTCTTGAAAGTGGTAAGGCTTAAAGTCACAGCACTAGCCTTGAAGGAACAAGTTCCTCAAGCCCCCGTCAAGTATAGTCTAGATTTCTTAGCTTGGCTAGCTATGGTGTAGCAGGTACGGTGGGGTTCCTGGGTCTCCGGCAATGGGTCTCCAGCCATGGAAGGAAACAGCAAGATCAGTGTAGCTTGGGAGGTGGACTCTAGCTGCTACTGCCAGCATCTCTGTCTTTGTACATTCTTAGCTGCTGACACTTAGCTTTTGCCATTCTCTGAGTCTACAGCACCCAGACTCAGCTCAAAGCCACCATGTTCTCTTTTCCGACCTGCAGGATCAGAGCTAATCCTCACTCATGACCCCCATGTCTCCAGGGGGACCTTACCTGCTCTGGATGCTAAGCTTTGACCACCTGACTCATGTCTGCTGATCTCAGGAGGTGCATCAAGGGTCCTTATAGGTTCTCCTTACCAGAGAGCCTGGCACAGCCTCTTGTAGGGCCTTTCTCGGGGGAAGATTATGCTGGAACATACCCTCTAGCTCTGGCTGCGGAGAAAAAGGAGCGTGCCGTTTGATCAATGAGAGCATAAGCTCCTCATGTACATCACGGAACAGCCCTTCCAAGAGGCAGTCTGGCGCTCTATGGATAGTCCTGGGCAAGATCAAGCCGCCATTTTCCTAGGTAGATACTAGGCTTGGATATGGATTATGGTCATCAAAACTCATGCTGAATCCCAACTGAATGATGGGATTAAGTTAATGAGGGCATCGACTTTATGAGTGGATTAATGTAGTTCTTGGGAGACCAGGTTAGTTCTCTTGAGAACAGGTTGTTATGAAGCACATTGTCCCTTCCCTTCCATATACACCTGTATGCAGCACAAGGGTCTTGGTGGCATCAAGCTCTGGAACGTCTCCTCTGCCAGAACTGTGAGTCAGACAAACAAACTTTTTTCCTTCATAAACTCACTTTTGCATATTCTAGTCCAGCAACAGAAAGTTGCTGAAAGAGTGGCCATCTTAACAGCTCACTCAGATGTCGTCTTTGCTTTTCTTCCTTTTTACTCAAGTTCTCTAGGGTCTCCTCCATGTGAGGCCAATGCTTTCTTTTGGGAGAGTCTGGGTATATATGGGGGGGGGCAGGTGCAGTGCAGAATCCAAGTCCTGTACCTGCTAAGACCCAAGTCTCCCTAAGGGCAAGGGAATCAGTTGCTGGCTCAAATGTACAGCACACATTCCAAAAGCCAGGGATGACACAAAGGGCTTCCATGTTTGATTTAATTCTCACACATGTCTTTCGTGATAAAATACCATTCTATCCCCATCTTAGAGACAAGGAGAGTGAACCGCAGGGATGTGAGGGAGCTCAGCTAACAAAGTCACACAGCTTGATTTTGAGAAAAGCCTGATTAGAATTTAGCAGGCACAATTTAGCGTAGTTATACAAAATACACCGTCACAGCTATTAATTCCATAAGACAGAAAAACTGGCTTAGTGTTGCTTGGACCCATGAGTGTGTTATCTCATGCTGAGCACCTCGCCAAGGATCTGCATCCCAGCCTGCATCTCGGCGATAGACAGATCAGGAAATGAGGATGGTGATGGACCTAAATTAACATGGAGGTAGCGTTGACCATTCAGTGCCCAGAGTCTTATCATCTTCTATCTTGTTTTTGGCATAATTGGAAATGGATTGAAACCCAGAGCCCAGACTCCCTGCAGGCCTTGTCTCCTCCTTAGGCAGCACATTAAAAGCCTCCCACCTTATGCGTTCTTCCCATGTAATGCGGTATGCTGATGAAATCATTTATCATCTGTGAGCTGTGTTGGCTGTCTTATTAGGGAATGTAACTGCAGGCTCTGAATTTGGATGATCTGGACATGCTTTAATTAGAGTTTAAAAGATATGGGCACAGGCTTTTCATGCAAGGTGGATATGACTCCTCCTCGGGGTTTAACCCTCCCTACCTGCCCAGACATATGATCAAAGAAATGAAAACACACACACACACACACACACACACACACACACACACACACACACACATTTATTTGTATATTGATTGGTAAATAGAAAGGCTGCCTTCAACAGGCTGGAATCCTGAGGATCTTCTGCAGACCGGAGTGCCAACGGTGAACAGCCTATGGGTGAATTTATGCACATTACTCTAGCAGGCCTGCATTTTGTAAGTGTGCTTAATATTGGGTCTCCAGGTTCTGCCCAAGGACCACAGTAGGATTCTCAACAGATGCCTAGAAGTTGGAAAATTTTCAGAGCTCCCAAGGGACCCTGCACACACATAGGGCTTCCTCAGCTACACTACACAGGTATGCAAATTTCGATCATGAGGTGAACCCATAAGTGAACACCAGTTCTTAGAGAACCGAGATTTTCAGAGTCAAAGCTGAGGGCTCTGTGTGTCCTTCATGTCTCATGCAGGTGTGGTGATTTTGAACTGTTTGGCCTTTCTCTCTAATTGCTTTTTCTGCATATGTTGCTATGACCCAGAATGGCTGGGACTCAGCATCACCTGCCTCCATGGTTTTTCAAAAACTTTTAGACATCAAAATGCCCAACAGTCCAATTAAGAAATGGGCTATAGAACTAAACAGAGAATTCTCGACTCGGGAAATTCAAATGGCTGAAAGACATTTAAGGAATTGCTCAACATCCCTAATTATCCGGGAAATGCAAATCAAAACAACTCTGAGATACCACCTTATACCTGTCAGAGTGGCTAAGATCAAAAACACAGAAGACAGCTTATGCTGGAGAGGATGTGGAGCAAAGGGAACTCTCCTCCACTGCTGGTGGGAATGCAAGCTTGTATAGCCACTTTGGAAATCAATATGGTGCTTCTTTAGAAAATTGGGAATCCATCTCCCCCAAGACCCAGCTGTAGCACTCTTGGGCATATACCCAAGGAATGCTCAATCATACCACAAGGGCATTTGCTCAGCTATGTTCATATCAGCTTTGTTTGTAATAGCCAGAACCTGGAAACAACCTAGATGCCCTTCAACTGAAGAATGGATAAAGAAAATATGGTACATATACACAATGGAATACTACTCAGCAGAGAAAAACAATGACATCATGAGGTTGCAGGCAAATGAATGGATCTAGAAAAAATCATCCTGAGTGAGGTAACCCAGACTCAGAAGGACAAACATGGTATGTCCTCACTCATAGGAGGATACTAGATGTAAAACAAAGATGACTAGACTGCTACACAACTCCAGGGAGGCTACCTAGAAAACGGGACCCTAGGAAAGACACAGGGATCACCCAATGACAGAGAAATGGATGAGATCTACATGAACAACCTGGACAACAGTGGGAGTAATGAAGGGCAAGATTTGAGGGAAAGAAAGCTTAGGGAAGCAGGAGATCCCAGCTGGATCAAGAAGAGAAAAGGAGAATGAGGAATAACAGACCATGATAAATGAAGACCACATGAGAACAGAAATAGGCAGAGTGCTCGAGAAGTCCCCAGAAATCTACAATGATATATCCTCTGTAGACTGCTGGCAATGGTGGAGAGAAAGCCTGATCTGACATAGTCTGGTGATCAGATGGCCAAACACCCTAACAGTCATCTTGGAACTCTCATCCAATAACTGATGGAAGTGGATGCAGAGATCCTCAGCCAGGCCCCAGGTGGAGCTCCAGGTGTCCAACTGTCGAGAAAGAGGAGGGACTGCAAGAGCGTGAATGGTTGAATCCAAGATTACAAAAAGCACAGGGACAAATAGCCAACCAAATGGAAGCACATGAATTATGAACCAATGGCTGAGGAGCCCCCAACTAGATCAGGCCCTCTGGATAAGTGAGACAATTGAATAGCTTGATCTGTTTGGGAAGCACCCAGTCTGTGTGACCATGACCTTTCCTTAGTGCATGAACTGGCTGTTTGGAACCTTGGGCTTTCACAGGGACACATGCTCAGTCTGGAAGGAGGGGACAGGACTAGCCTGTACTGAATCCACCAGGTTTAAATGAATCCCCAGGGGTGTCTTGGTCCTGGAGGAGATGGGAATGGAGGGGAGGGTCTGGGTGGAAGGTGGGTATGGGGGCGGGAGGGGGGAGGACAGGGGAACCCATGGCTGATGTATAAAAATAAAACACATAATAATAATAATAATAATAATAATAATAATAATAATAATAATGAAAACTCTTGATACTAAGGTTTGGAGCAGTCTGCAGCTGGGAATTCCAGGCCTGTCTGTGTGGGGCTGGGGGGCTTTACAGAAGGGATGAAGTCTATGCAAACACTCTGGAATTGTGTGAAGAGAGCGCCTGTGCTCATAGGCTTCAGAAGTAAATATGTGTGTGTGCTTCCCAAGAAGGTATGCATGTGTTTCACCTGGCTTTTCTTTTGCCAGAGTTCCTAGCAAACCTTGAAGTTCAAGCCTAAGGCACGAGGCAGAGGTCTATTGGACCAAAAAGGGCCCTGAGCTGTGGCTGACAAGTCTAGGTTCACAAGGAAGAGCCCTGACCTCTGAAACAGAGGCCAGGGGAGAATTGCAAGCTCGGTGGAGGCAGGGGTAGCCAGACTCTCTGCAGAGCACTGAGTGAGAGATTCAAGAAGAGCCTGGGAGTTCAAGAGTCAGATCTTCCTCTGGAAAGATTCCAGGACAAGAGAGAAAAGCATTTTGAGGTGTCTGAACAAAGAAGATATATGTATGATTAGGTCACAGGTCCATCACGAACCTGTGGGCTGGATACAACCCCATGGCTTTAGGAGAAGGAATTAGGAGCAGGGAGGCTTTCCAAGCTGGTTGTCTATTCATGTCTCCCTGCCTTTCCTCCTTCCATTCACCTCTAGGTTTTGAGAAGTCCTCAGTTTGTCTGGTCTGCATTGAGCCAAGTTAGCAGCAGCCCAAGATACATGTCCAGCCCAGGCCAGGGAGCTGCTAGTGGGTGTGTGGACCAACAAGGAAGTCCTTGGCTCTGTGTCCAGGAGGAATGTTCTGTCTCATCACTTTGAATACTTTGGTGCCTGTACACAGGGGATGGAGTGAATCCTTTTCCTCACTTCAATGGAGATCATTTATGCAGCCTAGTTGAGGCTGAGCAGAAGAACTTGCTGAAAGTATTCTCTCCACTGTAGAAACAGTGACATGCAGAGGCCATGGCAATAGACGGAGGATACAGGGGAGAGATAACCCTCCTCTTAGCAATGGCTGAAGCTGAGGTTGTGGGGGTAAGCACTGAAACACAGTCTTGGTTCACTTGTGACCACACTCCCAAGCAGGAGGGTGGGGTGGGATGTGGGCATCCCAGAGCTACTGAACAGGACTAAAGGTTATCATCACAGCTCTGGTGAAATCCTTACATGTGCATCTCAATATAGTGGACAATGTCATGGCATGAGTACATTTGAAATAGAAATAGAAACCAGATTTAGGGACTTTCAACCCGAGTGCTGTGTTGGGTTGGAGGTTTTATGTTTTAATCTGGCCATTTTTATGTTGACTCCAAATGCAAAGCTTTCTATGACTTTCCTCAGTCCACTTTTTCATTTGTTGAACAATTACTTGCTGAGATGGAGATCTACTGCTCTCAGGAGCTACTGGAATAACTGAACATCAACCATGGAGACAGCCAGGCTCAGGCCTCACATTGCTCCCGCTTTCTGTGTGTGGTCAATTCAGGATAGGAGTGGTCTTCATGGCACTGAAGTCAGCAACAATGACTCACTTTGGAAGATTAACTTATGGTGATGTAAGAAAACAAACCAGTATTGTTTTGTCATTGTGCTAGTTTTTTAAAAATGTACCATTGATCTTTGTAGCTTACTGTGAAGTGTAGTTTTCCTGTGTGTGGGTGTTTCACTTATCATCTATCCGTCTGTCTGTCTGTCTATCTATCTATCTATCTATCCATCTATCCATCCATCCATCCACCCATCTATCTAATCTATATCTGTCTAGATCGCTTATTTACACATTATTTACACATACAATGTGTGTATATATACAATATACTTATTGATAACTTTCTCAATATATGCAAGTCTTGTTCTTTTATATTATTCATAAAATACCCATGCATTTTAAACAGTTCTATAAATGTGGAGTACTGTATTTTAATGTAGGAAACGTGAATGAAATGTCACACACACACACACACACACACACACACACGGGGAGGGGGAGCCGAGCTGGCACTTTTCCAAGTGTGAATAGAAGGGATTTATTAATTAATCAGTGTTGATGGTTTGAGATCTCCCCACTTGGGTGTCACTTGCTCACATTTGAGTTTCTGAGCACAGGGCTGTGGTCCAGGCATGTGTGCAGTTGGCAGCTGCCCTGTCAAGCTGGGTCTCATCCTGAGCTGCAGAAGGGCCCCGCGGCTCTGTCGTGACTCCCCTTGATGTATGGATGTGCCACAGCTCGTCATGTCACATCCCTTGATAACTCTGTATAATTAATGTGACGCCATCTGATGTGGCAGCAGGTTCGATATTTAAGACATAAAAGTTGTCCATGCCCCACGGAGCACATCTGTTCAATGGCATAATTCAAATTAATTTCCAGCAATTTCAGGCTGAGCTCTTGGAGCCAATCTCTAATCTGCCTGGCATCCTCAGCCACTCCTGAGGTAAGGACACACTCTGTGGAATAGCTCAAGACATTTTTCTCAAATTCCTTTTTTTTTTTTTTCAATTTCTTTCATAACTACAGAAATAATGCAAAGATTTTGCTCAGGCTCTCTGGATTCCCTTCTAGCCTGCAAATCCCAAGCTAATCCTACTGTACTGATGCAAGCCGAGCTTACTACCGATGAGAGTCTGTGGGTGCACACAGAGACCAGCCTGCAGCTACAGTGTCTGTCTCAGGAGCTTGTCAGTCTCCCGTGTGGGGTTACCACGCTCCTTTCTCATCTCCAGTTGGGGTTGATTATTCACTACCCTTTAGAACTCAGCGTTATTTTTTCAGAGTACTGGCTGTTTTTGTTTTTTGGAACATAGTGGAGCTCATTTTGGCTGTTTTGTGTTTCTTATTACATAATGTTGGCAGGAACACCACAGAAGCACTTTCTGTGTCCTCAGTGTGACCTGTCAGCAGGTGCATGGGCCTGATCTGCCTCATTACCACTGAGCTTGGTTTTGCTGAAGACTGTGTCTGTAAGGGTTCACCACATTTATAGATCCATACAGGTAGCCTGGGTTGGCCCTGAGCCTTTGGACACTTGCCTGCCTCAGCCTTGTGAGTATGGGGATTGTCACTGTTTGCTGCCATGACCCTTTCAATGTGCTAAGCATTTGTGGGGAGATAATTCAAGACTGCTCTGTGTCAGTTTCTCCTTACCCTTTGTCCCCAGTAATGCCAGTATCTGTGGTGCTAGCCCATCACAATTATCATCGCAGTGTTGAAACTGGCAACTTCTCTATTTCTAACTGCTTTTCTATGCCTGTCAGTTGAGAACAGACAGAAAGGAAGATTGTAAGTATTTATTGAAGAATTTCTTTGTATGGGTGTGAACCACTGGGTATTGCTGGTTAAAAGTCATGGCTGTTGCTGCTTGTGTTGTCACTTGCTTTATCTTGTCTTTGCTTAGTGGAGTGCTGTAGGACCTTTGAATCCATCACTCCATATGACCTCCTTGACCTTGTCGCAGAGCAGTAAGTGGAAGTGGGCTTTGCTTCACTCAGGCTGTGGAACTGTGTTAATAGCAACTTGGAGTAGACTAGAAAGAAAATCCCGATTTTTCTAGGTGTTTTTACCCCATGGAGGCAGGTTAAGATGAGGAGGGTGTGTTATGGACACAAGCATCTGGGTGGCTCTAATGGTACTCATTGGTTTTTTGACCCAACTGAGTGATTCTATGTCGGTGCATAGAAAAGGGAGTCATGGTTCTGAGATGGTGAGGAATGTGTCTGGAGGCACATTCGTCTGAGTGGCAGAGCCAAGACACACTGATTTCATCAGGTACCCAGTTTTTGCTCACTCACCACACCTGCTGTTCAGTAGTCAGTTTGTCATGTTACACCTGCCTGGAAAGTACTGGGAGACATGCAAGATAGACATCAGATCCATCACAGCCAATGCAGGAAACAAAGGTGGAGATGCTGGGCCAGTATCCCCATGGCACCTGAAGAGGAGATGCTGGGCCAGTATCCCCATGGCACCTGAAGAGGAGATGCTGGGCCAATATCCCCATGACACCTGAAGAGGAGATGCTGGGCCAATATCCCCATGACACCTGACATGGGGATGTCCTGCCAATACCTCCATGAGCAAAATCTGTCCTCAGAGTGCCAGAAACACTCACACAAGCCCTGGGATTTAGGAAAGGGTGGCCTGCTTCCTCCAGGCTGCCCAGCTCACAGCTGTGCATGCATGTACTGGGTCGTCAGCATTTGAGTACAGCAGGAACAAGAATGAAAGCATTGCCCTCAGTGAGGAGGGAGCATGTTCCTGTCTGTCAGTGGTTTGGTTTCATGGCCTCTGATGAAGGATTTGCTTCAAATCGCAGAGCAAGCTTTGGGTGGCCACAATTCAGTCTCCTCCACGCACCTGTGAATGCATGGGGGAAAACTGTGGCATCTGAGTGCAGAGCCAAGACCTCACAAAAGGGCAGGACATGTGTGGACCCAGAAGTGTGCTGGATCCATGAGAGAACCAAAGGACCACTGCGACAGGAGTCTGAATTTGCACTGTGAGGTGCAGTAGGCAACAGAGGACAGACAAACATGTCCCCACATATTTACTGAATAAATCGTGAGAGTCCTGGTTCTGAGTCTTGGTAATGAAGCAACTTTGGACAAGTTGTCTCACTGATGCAGGGCTTGAATTTCTCATCTATAAAATGAGAAGAATGCTGCCTTGCATAATTGTGAGGAGTGTGACACACAGCCCAGCCCAGGGACTGATACCCAGAGAAGGCTGGATGAAGTCCACTTGCAGTTCACACATGCTTACCCCATACACCTGTAGAGATGCTCACTGTGCACACTCTGTATCCAGCGGCATTCATGTGCACTCACATCTCGGCAGCAGCCCCACTTCCTGAACCACAGATTCAGTCAGGATTTATGAAGGAAACCAGGCAAAGGAAACAAACCTTCATTAAAATCTGATCGTTTCTTGTTTTCACTTAAGGCCCCTTTCCCGAGCCATCTGGGAGCAATTTATTGAAACCATAATTGTGCATTAAATATTGCAATTTGTCCCAGACCCCATCTATGAAATAAACAGTATAGAGATTCACTGCAGAGTCAGCACATCCAGAGCCTAGCTGCTTTTCTGCCAGCGACACCTCCGTGTCCCGTGGCTCCTCCCTATCTTCCAGGACTCACTCTAGCACAGCTCAAAGTAGTGTCTAAATTTTGGCCACCATCTTGTAGGCAGCTCTTCTCAGTGATGATGAAGGCCCCTGAGGGACTAGTTTTGCCTCCTGGGCAGGAGAAGGCTTACTATGCCCCTAGATTCTGAGTTGCTATGGGAGAGGATTCATCTAATGCAGCTTGGGCTCTAGAGACTGGTGGTTGTTTGTTTCTCTGTGTGCCCTGAGCTGGGGGTGGGTGGTGAGTAGAGGTAAAGATCAGATGAGGGAGGAGGCAGACTGTTTGCTAGTGGACCCATTGCTTGGAGTGTGCTGGGAGTTCCGATGCAGAGAACTGGTTTCTCAGCCCAGAAATAGACTTTAAGGGAAAATCATCAATATTGATATGTGGGTGAAGGTTGGATAGAGTCCTCAAAGCTCTGGGAACACAGACAACTGTAACATTATGAGGTATCTGTGGTGTGCAAGGCACTGTGAGTTAGAAACTCTGAGTGTGGGTGGATGAAGTCATGAGCAGATAGACAGGTGCCCATGGTCACAATCCCTGTCAATCACTGCCTACACTCCTGGCTTTGCATCTTTGCTCTGGGCAAGCATCCAACCCCCAAGCTGTCTCTTCTCCCAGCAGGGTTTTCTTTCCTCTCCCCTCTCATCCACTCATCTGTCCCAGTGTCTGCCTTCTGTCTGTTATTAGCCATGATGCATTCTGGTACAAAAGCAACAGCCTCCTGAGAGTGGGCACTTCTCTGCATGGAGCCTGATGTGGTCATTTGATCATGACTCTTGACCCTTAGGCTCAGGGCTGAGAGAAAAAAGCTCATAGTGTGCCTGGCCTTTGTGGATTGAAGATGTCTGTGAAAGGCCATTGAGTCTATCCACAGAGTGGGTTAGCTAACGGTGGTATGTGCTACTCAGCTTTGTCCAGATCTTAGAACCAGGATCTGGGGCAGTAGGTGTGTGGTGGGGAGCACAGAGATAAAACCCTGGCTGGAAAAGGCCAGCAGTAGCCAGAGAAGCCAGAGGTGGATACTGGGGCCAGCATCCTTCCTTCAGCAAAAGTGAGATGGAGCCTGAGAGTGCCCTGATGATGGTTCACAGAGGGGTTTTCTCTTGAGTGACCTTGGCTGGCTTGGGCAGGCTCTGCTCAGATCCGCTGTCCTTCCCACAGGCTGGTGATGACAGGCTCCTAACAGCTGGTTTGAATCTTAGAGGTGGGGAACGCATGGGGAATGGAAAGACAGTATGGGGGCGCTCCCGAGCATTACATTGTAAGGGATGCATTGCCAGGTCACTGTGTCTGAGACACAGGGTGAATGCCGCTGGCTAAGCCTTGACTAAGTCCTGTGCCCTGTCTTGGTAGCCAAGTGGGAATGCAATGTCCCATACCCCTGACGAGGGCAGCGGCCTGCATCATGAAGTGGGCACAGATGCACACCTTACAGAGTGTCCGGAGAGGCTCTCAGTGATGTTAAAAAGTGAATTATGAGTTTAATGTAAACACATGCCTGAGTGTGTCCACAAATACTTGTGCTGAGACACACCACAAGGCAAGAAGCTGTTAAATTTGGTTGTAAAGCTATTTCCCCTTTTATTTCACATTTTTCAGAGATTTCAGTAATAGTCAAGAAGAAGAAAATACAGTCAAAACAAACTTTGCGGAATAGAGTACAAAATGGAAACACACTTAAGCTGTGTAGGCCAGTTGCAGAGGACGGTGGAATGTGGGGGTCAAGCTCCAGTGTTGGAATCCTGACTCTCCCCTGGGACTTTCCTCCCTGATGGTGACATCTATGTGGGTGACATTTAATTCCCCACTGCCTTGGTTTCTCTCACTGCAAAAGGGAGTTGATGACTCTAAAATCCAAATCTTCTCAGCTTGTCACCCTCCCTTTGAGACCCACCTAATCCAGCTAAAAGCTAGCTTTTCTTAAATAATCACGTTCCAATGCTGTTAGTTAACTGCCCATTAGACACTAATCGTTATGGTTCCTATCACCAGCTCAGCAAATGAACGATTAGGGGAGAAGTGGAGGAAGAGGCAGAGACATCAGCATGCCTCCTGTGAAAAGAGCGAGGTTGAGGTGGTTATGGAAGGCAGCATTGGCTTCTGCAAGGTCCCCCTCTGTTATATCAGCAACTGCTGCAGGACTGCATTCAGCTGTCTTCTCTTGGCTTCTTACTGGGGTAGGGGAGGCCAGCTGGGGTTCTCCAGGTCATCTGAGGCTGCTGGCTCCACTGGCCCAGTCTGGTCTGGCCTGGCACACAGTCTTGGGCATTGTCCCATGAAGTCACAGGAGCTTTTCTGACACCTCATACTGATCTCCCTCCTTCCCATTTTTAGCCCAGCTAAATCTGTGGTTTAAGATAGGTAGATAGATAGATAGATAGATATCGAGAGCGTGCATGAGAGACAGAGAGATAGAATGACAGATAGAGAGACAGACAAAGAGAAAAGGGGAGGAGCTTAGGGAGTCAGGTCTTCTGGGACCTTCCTGTATCAGTGCTTATGATGGGTGCACACTGCATCTGTGAACCACAGCCAATGGTTCACAAAGGTGAAATTAGAATTCAGATTAAACAATCATAAAGACTTTACATTTTATTTTTAATTTTTATTTCTATTCATGTATGTATGTAACGTGTACACATGCACCTGTGCATGTGTATAGGTACAAAGAACCTCAGATGATCTTTGTCTCCTTCCTTGTTTGAGACAGGGTCTCCTGGCTGCTGTGTACACCAGGCTGTGTGGCCATGAGCTTCAGGGACCCTCCTGCCTCTGTCTCTCATTTCACCACAGGATTGCTGAGATTACAGGTGCACATGGACCGTGTCTGCCTTTACGTGCCTCTGATACACAAACTCAAGTCCTCAAGCGTGTGCAGCAGGGATTTTACCTGCTGGCTTGTCTCCTCAGCCCAGGAGTGCAAAGCTTAAGTGTCAGTAGCTGCTTCTCTGGACTTGTATTTGAGCTGGATGATTAATATGTGGGCAGCGCACATCAATGCATCCACAGGCAGGTGTTTTGGGGGGAGTATCATGTAGGAGAATAAAGGGAGATGCCCACTGTGGGGAGAGGCCTAGATTCAATTTGAGAGTGGCCTTGGCAAGGCACAAATTGCAGTCCTAATCTGGCCACTGCTTGATTTTATAAAATATTCTTGGGATGTCACCATGCCCTCACTGAGGTTGCTTAGGGCTGCTTTTCCTACTCTGGTGTTTGGGTTGGGTTGTTGCAACCAAGATAGTGTGTGGTCTGTAAAGCTGGAAGTGTTTACTCTTGCATTGCACTGACCCCTGTTTTAGGGTGTTGATGAACAGGAAGTAACGTCAGCTGTGGGAGTCGTCCTGGTCAGAGGAAGGATGCACAAGCCCTCTGCTGCCGGGAACTATACCCTTGCTGTCTGTCTTTGGAGTGACCCTAAGAAAGAGACTCTAGGCATTCAGGGCATTCAGAGCAGGGGCCTGGCTAGGGCAGCTGGTGTTAGAATGTGGGTGGGTGCTATGGGCGGCTGAGTCAGCCGTGTAGTTGGTGACTGATCTTGAGGGTCTTCTGTGTTCAGACTCTGAGAACTGACTTCTTCACAGGGTCATGTGAGAGAATGAAGGACAGTTAGCTCACTCACGGCATGTGTGTGATGCAAGGCCCTGATAATCCACCATGGGAATCTAGCTCAAGCCATCAGGAACCCCCAGAAGCTACTTGGGGTGGGCGGACCCTGACAAAGTGCCCCTTGTCCAGGAAAGGTCAGACTCATGGAACCATACTTTTAGGACAATGGGTGTGAGTGTTTAGGGTCATGTCACGCGACTTTTGTTTAGAGGGTTGATGGTCAGAGATTCTCTTTCTTTCTCTACTCCAAAGGCGGTATTAACATGAGCACGGAAGGGCAAGCTGGAGCTGTTGTGTCCACTGTCCTCAGGAGGACCCTTGGTGGCATAGGTGACGTCCAAGCTGAGACATCAGCTCAGCTCCAGATCTCATCGAGCTCCCTTAGTTCCCTTCTAGAAAACAGAGGGAAGCAGCCCAGAAGAGATGTTCTGAAGGGCAAGGGCAGTGGAGATTCAAAGAGAAAAGTCGATGGGTGGAAGCGTTAGAAGAAGAAGAGACGGGGGTAAGCGGGTGTTCTTAACACTCCGTGCTCTCCTGGAGATGCCTCCTTTGAGGGCAAGTGACTGAAGATAGCCAGCTGCATCCTGATGGCTACACCACCTCCCTTCCGAAAAGCCAGGGTTCAGAGGAGGAACATCTCCTTTCCAGATGGCTTCAGACAAGTTGAGTGCCAGTCCAGAGGTCAGGGTAACCCTTCATCTCTTTCACTTACCCCTCACACTCTACACGCCCACTCTGCACAAACTCTCTTGCTCACTCATCAAACCTTGCTCGCTCACACATCCCCTTACTCCTGAGTCTCAGTTGCTGGAAAGCTGTGTGCAAAGCTCCAAAGACCTAAGCCACACCTGGCAGTCTGCAGGTGCACAGCTTGGACCTACGCTGTCTCTGGGCCAGGCGTGGCCAACCTTCTGACATTTTGCCAAGACGTCACCTACCAAGTTCACGCTTGAGAGTTACACAATCAAGTCACAAAAAGAAAATCTCATGTTTTAAGTAAGTTTATGGTTAGGCATTGGGCCACATCGTAGCCATCCTTGGACACATGTGGTGCATGGGCCTGCACCCCTGCAGCCCTTCCAGACCCCTCCCTCTGACCCCATTTAAATTTGCAGCTCTGGGCACTCAGTGCTTGAGGGTAATGCTTGGTTGGTGTTTCCCAGCAGCCGTGGATGATAAGAGCGACACACTGGATTCTCCATCTTTGTTCCTGCTTTCTGCTCTTCATCCTGGGGCCATGCAGGCTGACACATCTGTGGGCTTATGGCACATGGAGCCTCAATACAATGAGCAAAATAGGAAAGCCTTCCCCATCCACAACCATTTTTTTCTTCCTTTCCCCATGTTGGGAGCAAAACCAGACCTTAGAGATGTCAGCAACTATACAAGAAACCCACGCAAGGCTCCTCAGTTCCAGCAGCATCCCTGCTGCTGTCCATCTGCAGACACGGGATCAGGTTCGCTGTTCTGTGCTTATCTGCCTAAGGAAGAAGGCCCTTCATTGGTATAGAGGACCAGTGACACCCCGGCCTCCCCATCACTGTCTCTTCTCACCGTTACTGCTGGTGCATCATGGCTTTGCCCTTCCTAAGGTCTTGTGTCCTAGATAAACCAGACACTTTGGATTTCCTCTTTCTGGTGTGGTGCAGAATTGTCTTGGCCTTGGATCCGGGTACCTAGGCACTGCTTCCCAGGGAAACTACCACAGGAGCTTTGTCATTAACTGAAGTGTGCGAAGGCACCTTCCAGTCCTGTCTTTTCCATTCTGAAACAAATTTAGACATGTGTTGAGCCTAAGTACATACTTTAAAATTAG
The DNA here is from genome assembly GCF_903995425.1 of Onychomys torridus. Lineage (NCBI taxonomy): Eukaryota > Metazoa > Chordata > Mammalia > Rodentia > Cricetidae > Onychomys > Onychomys torridus. The sequence continues at coordinate 5,967,111 of NC_050465.1, forward strand.
CGCCTAATTTTAAAAAGATTTATTTATTTTTATGTGTGTGGGGTTTTGCCTGCGTGTATATCTGTGTTCCACATGTGTGCAGGCTTGTGGAGGCCAGAAGAGGGCATCCGATCCCCTGGAATTGGAGTTACAGATGGTTGTGAGCTACCGTGTGGGTGCTGGGAATCAAACCTGGGTCCCCTGGAAGAGCAGTAAGTGCTCTTAACCTCTGAGCCATTTCTCAAGACCCAACACTAACTTTTTCCCTCTATGCTTAGTTCCTTGATCTGGCTAGCAAGATTCTCACAGGATGGCCCCTGTAAGAATCTGCGTTATGTCAGGTCCAAATCCTAACCCCCTGAACTGTGAATGAGGTCTTTGGGTCTTTCTAGACATCAGAATGCTAAGAACGATGCTGTGTTCCTTTAACTCCAGCACTTGGAAGGAAAAGACAGGAGGATCTCTGTGAGTCTATGCCAGCCTGGTCTGCATAGCGAGTTCCAGGACAGCCAGAATTACACAGAGAGAACCTGTCTCAAAAACAAACAAACAAACAAACAAACAAAGGAAGTGATAACAGTGGATTAGGCAGGTCCAATCCAATATCAGTGTCCTTAGGGGGAAAAAAAAAGAAAGATGAACCCAGGGACAGGGATGCAGGGAAGCATGGTGGATGGTGCTGGAGGCAGATAAGTGAGACTCCAGGCATGCTGGCCGTGTCCAGAGGCAAGAAGAGCGGAGAGCATCCTCACTGACGTCAAAGAGAGCAGGGGCCTACAAACACCTTGATGCAGACTCCAGGCCACAGACTTAAAAAAAAACAAATCCCTATTGTTTAAAATCACTCACAGCGTAACGTTTGCTGGGGCAGCCAAGGACACTGACTCCTGGACGATGTGTCCTGCCCACCCAATTTTGTGTCGTGTGTCACTTAATCATGTTTGTTCAAAGTCTGTGTCGTTCACATGGGTGCCTCTGGGTTAATCAGAATGGGAAGCCCGTGTCCTGGCCAGTCCCTTAGTCTATGTACCATGGCCTCTCCACAGGCCACCCTGGCCCCAGTACTGCCTGCCCTTCTACACCATGAAAACGAGGCACTAGTGTCCTGGCTATCTCCACCGTCCCCCCCCCCCCACCCCGCCTGCATCTCTCTACAGAAATAACATTGTGACGGCTAGGTCAGCCAGCAAGCCTCTGAGGTTACAATGTTTCATCCCAGTCCTGCTCTGCCAGGGGCATCACAGAAGATCTCAAGAAATTCCCAGGGATAAAGATGCTCTAAAATGCATTGTCAAGCTGGGTGGTGGTGGTGGCCCACACCTGTAATCCCAGCACTCGGGAGGCAGAAGCAGGTGGATCTCTGTGAGTTCAAGACCAGCCTGGTCTACAGAGCTAGTCCAGGACAGGCTCCAAAGCTACAGAGAAACCCTGTCTCGAAAAAAGGGAGGGGGGTTGGGTATTTAGCTCAGTGGTAGAGCCCTTGCCTAGCAAGGGCAAGGCCCTGGGTTTGATCCTCAGCTTAAAAAAAAAAAAAAAAAAAAAAAAAAAAAAAAAGCATTGTCAGGGCACGGGGGAGTTTTCTTCCCAAATAAAGAAACAAATCACTATTACAAAACTTTTGCATGAAGGATCCCAAGCCAGGGCATCGATATCATTCAGGTAATAAAATTGTTCAAACTATAGTATACCAATAAGTACTTCATGCAAAACAACAGGACACCACCCAGGAAGGCAGGGCTGTCTTCTCCCTGAGAAAAGCCTCAAATGCTCATTGTTCTCAGTGTCTGTTACTGCTCTGTAATATAGAAATCTGTAAAAAATATGGCTTCCATAGGCACATGAGTTTGGGAACTGTCACATACTATATTTTCTTGGAGATTCATAATTCTCATTGTGGCATTAAAACTATTTCCCCAACAAGCTTGCAGTAAATAAGACCCCTTCCACTGAGTTTAATCAGTGATTTATAAGTCTGCTGGTGCATGGGGTGCCTTTGTTATTTCACACCTACCATGGCTGGAGCTAGGACTTGAGACAAAATTCTTCCTTGGGAAGCGCAGCACATCCCTTTTCTCAGGGGCGTAGTCTTTGTTCCAGATCCTCCCTCTGCTCACTGAGGCTGCACTGAATTGCAGGTGGCCTTGGTCCCTGCGGGGGCCATGCAGGAGGGGAGGGTGCCTGGCCGTGCTCTTTTGTAACTTCAATTAATACACAAAAAATTCAGTGTGCAGAGGTCAAGAACAATTCCTCACAAAAGAATTCTGTCTGTGGCCATGGTTTTTTAAAGAGGAGACACGGGATGCAGAGTGTAAATTGATATTTTTTATCTTGAACGCCGTCATCCCTTTCACAAAATACTTCACTTCGTGGTGTTTGTTGAGTTTCGCTGAGGACTACCTGGGCTCTCTCCTCCCACAGGCCAGAAGGAAAGATGGACAGGGATGTGCAGAAGGCACCTGAAATAACAATTGTCCCATATCTTCTTCCTGTGTTTGTTGGCACTCATTGATGTGAAACACCTGATATGTTTCTGGTGCTTCCCACGACTTCTCCACTGGTGACCTGTGTGTCTTAGGGTTTGGGAGATGCAGCCAACTGGGGAAGGCCGTGGTGCCAGTCCATCTTGCTAGGTAACATGGTAAAGCTGAGTTTGTGCATGTTCTCTGTGTGGATGAGGAGTACCGGCAGAGGTCACCTGGACATTCCATGTGCTGGGAAGATGGCTCAATTGGTGAAACCATTTGCCATACAAGCCCTGTGACAGAAGTTCAAATCCCCAGAATGCACATAAAAGCTGACGCGGTAGCATGAACTTCTGAATTGCCAGCACATCTGTGGGAAGACAGCAAGTGGAGATGGGAGACTCCCCAAAATCCCACAAAGAGTCAGCCTGCTTACATGGGGGAGAACGGCAGAGAGAGCCTGTCTCAAACAAAGAAGAAGTGAAGACCCACACCTGATCTGTCTTCTGACCTCCACACATGAGACAGTGCATACACACATCTTCACACACACACACACACACACACACACACACACACACACACACACGTTCATAACTGTGCATTGACATAAATGTTTACACCTGAGCACACACGAATATTTTCACCTGTGTACAAACATAGGAATGTTCACACCTATACACATACACACATGAATGTTCATGCCTGTACAAACACACACATACACACACGAAAGTTCACAACTGTATACACACATGAATGTTCACACCTGTATACACACACACATACACACACACACACACACACACACACACACACACACTCCAAAGCAGAAAGTCATGAGTGTGATCAGGGGTCCAAGGAAAGAAGACAGGGCTAAACAGAAAGTACTGGCAGATAAAAAGAAAGCAATGGCTGGTGAGTCCTTGAGATGGAGGTGAACACACAGAGGACATCCAGTATTCAATATACTATTTTAATATGGCCAGATTGGATCTTCAAGGCATGTGAAGGGTTATGATACCCACCTTTGGTTCTGAACATGTTCCTCACATCCTGAGGTTGTCTCTGATCCTTGGGTGTTGCTCAGCATCATATAAAATTTATCTGTCAGGCAGTAACAAGGTTGGGTGAGGATTTGGAGGAGTGGGAATCCTGTGTTGTAGAGGGAAGACAAGATGGTGATTCTCAGGCTGCCAAACAGTGTGGCTGCCCCTGTAATGATTAAATGTAGAGTTCTTATGACCAAGCAAGTCTCCTCCTGGCATCTGCACAAGGGAAATGAAAACACAACCTGGTATGAACTAGCAGCCTCAGTTACACTGATCAACTGATTCAAGGAAAACACACCATGCACATCTCGTGATGGATAAAAATAGAATATGGTATATCCATACAATGAAACACTAGTCAGCCTTAAAAAATGATGAAACATTGACACATGTCATAACATGATAAAACTTGAAAGAAAAGAAGTCAATTATTAAAACAAAACATAGAATTCCATTCCTATAAAATATACTGTATAGATAGATCTATGGAGAAAAAGTCATGCCACCCTGGTCTCATCTGGTCTCTTAGTAGCTAAGCAGGTCTAGGCCTGGATAGTACTTAGATGCTGTGGGATGTTCTCTATGCTGTGAATGTGCTGCTCTGATTGGTTAATAAGTAAAGTGCTGATTGGCCAGTAGCCAGCAGGAAGTATAGGCAGGACAAAGAGAGAAGAGAAGGCTGGGATCAGGAAGGCTGAGTCAGGAGCCACCAGCCAGACTCAGAGGAATTGAGATGTAAAAGTACTGGTAAGCTACAAGCCACGTGGCAACTTATAGATGAATAGAAATGGGTTAATTTAAGATGTAAGAGCTAGTCAATAGTTAGCCTGAGCTAATGGCTGAGCAATTTTACTTAATATGAGCTTCTGAGTGATTATTTTATAAGTGGGCTGCAGAAGTGTGGGGACCTGAGCAGGACTGGAGAAAACTCCAGCTACACTTAGATGGGAAAAATAGAGAAGATTAACACTTGCTTGGAAAGTTAAGGCACTGTAGAGATATGGAACACACACAGTTGAAGTGGTATGTGAGAGTCAAAGTTTGGGTTTTGTTTTGATAGAAATCTTTGTATCTGTAACATTCTTCTAAGTATCTAAGTGTGTTCTGCCCCAGGGACCCCAAAAAAACCGAGACCTTAAGACCCAGCTCCTAATGGAATCCAGGAGGTTCAAGCTGTAAGGACAACATCTAACCACAGGCTTTACTGTTGCTTACCTACTTGTATGTATTTTTGAGTGAGTGAAAACACACACAGGGATGAAGGTGTTGCTTTGAGATTGATGTGTGCATCTGTGGGCTGTGATGAGGTATGGGTGATGGCTAACAAACACGTGACACAGAGGCTCTAGCATCTGTGCTGGTATCCAGGCCACAGAGGGCACAGCAGGCTTGGGAGTCAACACTGGGACTCCACTGAGGATCTTTGTAACTTTAGCACACTCTTTATATCTATCTATCTATCTATCTATCTATCTATCTATCTATCTATCTATGTGTGTATATTTGTGCATTTCTATGCATGTGTACACACATGTGTATGACCACATGTACAAGTATGTGTATGCATATAGAGGCCAGAGGTCAACACTGGATGCTTTCCTCAATCGTCCTCACCTTAGTTTTTGAGGCAGGGTCTCTCACAGGTCTCTAGTACAGCCATTTCTCTAGATTGTCTGGTCAGCAACCCTGGGAGAAATCCTGCCTCTGCTTCCCCAGCACTGGATTGCAGGTGTTACCTGCTGTATTCAGCTTCTCATCTGGATGTTAAGGATCAGTCAGGTCCTCACGCTTGCACAGCAAACACTTTACTGACTGAGCCATCTTCCAAGAATAACTTTTCCTTTTAAACTATGTACTCTGTGGGCTTTTTCTTTTGACAAATTAAATTTTAATTTTAAAAACTATTCAGGAACTGGATGTCTCTGATGGCACAGCCAATTCCCATACTGTCTGTCTGAGAAATATGTTAGGGCTCTTGGGTTTCTTGCTTGTTGAATTTCATGTGTTTGTTTGTTTTCTGGCCAAATTCCTGTCATCTTAAATTCCAAGTCATTGGTATAGCTAATGGAGTCATGATGTACTGTCCTTTGAAGACAAGATGTCACCCATGATAGACTGCCAGGGAGATGGGCACTGTGACTAGCTTCTCTTGTTGGAAGAATATGTTTAGAATAAGTTGCCCATAATACCTGTTTCATTAGATGGAAAAGTCAGAGAGTGGATGGATCAGTGGATGGGTAAATGGCTGGATGAATAATCGGATGGCAGATGAATAGATGTGTGGATGGGTAGATGAGTGGATGAGTAAATGGAGGATGAGCAGATGTGTGGGTGGGTAGGTGGATGAGAGGATGGAGGATGGGCATATGTGTGGATGGATGGATGAGTGGGTATGTGAGTAGGTAGGTTAGTAGATAGATCAGTTGTCAAGGAGAGATCTTTAGAGCTGGCAGGGATGTACCCTTCACTGCCTCCTTCCCCTGGACATTGTCTTCCCTAGGAACAATGTGTAAACATTGGACAACCGGATCTTGGTTCGAACTCAGCTTAGCTGATGCACTGCTGTGGCCTTGGCTAAAGGAATCACTGTCTTTGAGAATTCTGTAGACTAGCCATAATGACAACATTCCCCTTCTGAGCCCCTGACAGGAAGCTCAAGGATCATTAGCACCGTGTGACACATCAGTGAGTGCCCACAAGTGATGGCTGTTACTGCTTTATTGGTTGCCATTCAGAGTCAGGAGAGGAACTGTCTTGTGGACTTTGAAGGTCACCTGAGCCTCACAATGAGAGCCTGAGGAATGAGTGCTGCCCAGTTCTCAGGCTTTTTCCTCTCTTTCTAACATGGTGTCTCTCTGGGTCATGACTGTTCAATGGCCAGGAACCAAGGAAAACAAGCCGAGATCCAAGAGGCCAACCACTGCAATAATATGGATGTGCCCATGTCCAGGACCTACAGGAGGTCTCTTCTAATCAGCAAGTGTTTCACGAGTGCCTCTGTGTGTCCAGGGCTGTTCTCAGTGCTGGGCTGCAGCAGTAGGAAAAAATCTCAGAAGCCAAACACGATTCCTTCATGAGCTGTAGTGAAGGTGGGGGGGGGGCCTTGAAGGGGGCATAGGAAATGAAAGAAGTGAGTCATGAAAATGTTGAGTTGTGTTAATGTTGAGTGGGAAGATGAATGGAGGAGGGCCAGTGTCTGTAGCCACGTGTTGGGGAAGCAGCCATTACGGGGGCAGTGATGGAGAGCATCATGGGACGATGTATGGAAAAGTTTTCTTGATTAGGGGACAGGTTGATGCAGGTACCCAGACTGTGATGGAGAAAGTCAGAATGGCTGGGGGAGAGTGGACGAGACAGGTGGGAACCAACATGTGATGGTTAGAGTTTGTCAGCTTGACACAAACCTAGACATACCTGTAAAGAGGAAATTTCAGTGGAGGGATAGCCTTTGGGCGTGTCTCCAGGGCATTTTCTTGATGGCTACCTGACGAAGGACTCAGGCTACTGTGGGCTACGTCATGTCTGGGCTTGAGATGTTCAAGAAAGGCAGCTGACTGTGAGCCTGGAAGGAAGTCAGTAAGCAGTGGTCCTCCGTGGCTCTGCTTTTAGTTCCTGCCTCCGGGTTCCTGCCGTGGCTTCCTTCGATGATGGACTGGAACCTGTTAGCCACATAAACCATTCCCTTCCTCCAAGTTGCTCTTTGTTGTGGTGTTTGTAGGAACAGAAATTCAAACTAGGATATAGCAGACGGAGACGGGGAGGCAGAAGGCTCTGGAAGGACTTGGGGTGCTATTGTGAGAGGGAGAGAGGTGACGGCCCAGGACATCCATCTTCTTCTGTGATTTGTGGGGTGTCTTAAGTTTTCCTTAGCTGTGCTGCTCTTCTTCCTTTGTGGTTTTCTGCACAAATCCCCGAGAAAGGGCAAGTGAGATCACGGAGCGGTTTCTGAGGAAAGGTGTCAAATAATTTAGTTTGATTACACCTAGTATCACAAATGCTGTCCCTTCTGCCCACATCCCCCGCCATTTGGGTGTTTGCACAGATGTGAACATGTGTGTGTGTGTGTGTGTGTGTGTGTGTGTGTGTGTGTGTGTGTGTGAAGGTCAGAGGACAGATCAGGTGTGGGTCTTCACTTCTTCTTTGAGACAGGCTCTCTCTGCCATTCTCCTCCGTGTAAGCAGGCTGGCTCTCTGTGGGATTCTGGGGAGTCTCCCATCTCCACTTGCTGTCTCCCCACAGACGTGCTGGAAATTCAGAAGTTCATGCTACCGCGTCAGCTTTTATGTGCATTTTGGGGATTTGAATTCCGGTCATGGGGCTTGTATGGCAAATGGTTTCACCCACTGAGCCATCTTCCCAGCACATGGAATGTCCATGTGACCTCTGCCAGTACTCCTCATCCACACAGAGAACATGCGCAAACTCTGCTTCACCATGTTACCTAGCAAGATGGACTGGCACCACGGCCTTCCCTGGTTGGCTGCATCTCCCAAACCCTGACACATACAGGTTACCAGTGGAGAAGGCCCCGCCACTCTGAACTGAATTGTGTTGTGGGACCAGAGCTGACCTTCCCTCCTGTTCTAGTTTGCTTTCGGTTGCTGTGATAAACACCATGACCAAAAGCGAACTAAGGGAAGAAAGGTTTATTAGGCCTACTCTTCCATGTCACACTCCATCATTGAGAGACGCCAGAGCAGGAACCGAATGCAGGAACTGAATTTTGTTTCCTGGCTCAATCTCCATGGTTGCTCATTTTGCTTTCTTGTATAAGCCAGGACCACTGGCCCAGGGATGACAACATCCACAGTGGGGTGGAACCTCTCCATCAATCATCAGTCAAGAAAATGTCCCTGAAGACATGCCCAAAGGCCAGTCTGATGGAGGCAATCCCTCAACTGAGGTTCCCTCTTCCTGGATGACTCTACCTTGTGTCACACTGACGAACACTGAGCAGCATGCCTCCTTCCTATAAGGTCCTGATTTACACGTAAAGGAAGATGAAGGGGGAAAGAATGTCTGTCGCTGGGGTCTTCAGATGTTCTTGAAAGCTGGGAGTCTTTCAGAAAGAGACTGCCCCCAGGAGGACTCCCCAGGCCCCTCACTCTTAAGATACCTTTTCTTGGAATGCTCACCAGGGGCATTCCCTAGAATCCCTTCCTAGAATCTTCACTTCCCTTGAGAGCTGAATTCTTTTCAAAACTCATCCCATCGTTCAGGGCCAAAGTCTGTGGCTTGCACAGCCCATGAGGCTGCCCTGGCTCTGGAGAGAAGCCAGGAGGTTTGCTCTACAAGGGCCACATGGCTCCAGGAACAGGGAAAGCTCATGTGCTGTTCCCTTCTTGACAAATGGAAATGACAGGTGAAGTTCTGTGTTAACATTGTGTGTGCATTGTGAAGCCAGGGAGTCTGTGACTGCTGTGTCTTCATCATGGCCTTATGTTTAATAAATGACCAAGTATCCTGTCACATGTCCCCATCTCACCTTTGCCTTTCCTTTCTGTATTAGTCAGAGTTCTCCAAAGAAACAGTATGCATGTGTGTGTGTGTGTGTGTGTGTGTGTGTGTGTGTGTATACACGCACATGCCCACTCACACAGGATAGGGCACAGCTACTTTAACGACGGCTCCACAGCTGTCTCACACTAGAGAGGCCGAGAATGTAGTGCACAGGGCTGGATGTCTCAGCAGTCCCAGTTGGGCCCTGAAGACCTGAGGAGTCCTAGAAAGCTGCTGGTCATCAGTTTACCTTGGAAACCTGAAGATATTGGTTCTAATATCAACAAAGGAATGCCTCAACATCAGAACAGAGGAACTTGCCAACAAGCGTGAGGGCAAGCAGGCAAAAACATTTTCTTCTTCCATGTCCCATTATATGGTTGCCACCAGAAGGTGCCTCCCACATTAGGATGATCTTCTCACTTCAAATAATCTGATCAAGAAAACCCCCCACAGGAGTGCCAAGCGGCTTCCTTTTTTAGTTGAATCCAGATCTAGCCAAGTCAAGATTAGCCATCACTGCCTTGCTGAAGTGACAGGCGTGTGCCTGTTCCTGGTTTTCCACTCTCCTGAGTCTTTCTGTTCACGCACATCCCCCCAGGTCGTACTGCCTGGGCTCACCAGTCTAATATGTTCTGAGTGCCTTCCTCGGGATGCAGAGGTGAGCAGAGCCCAGGCCCTGAACTCATTCCAATCCTGCCATGTGGTTTTTCAGTCAAGTTGTAGGTTTCTGTTTTTCTCCCCTGCTCTCCCTTCATGTGACTCTTCCTGGAGTGTGAATAGAGATTCAGTCATGAGCTAGTAACTGTTTTTGTTGCTGTTGAGAACAGGACATTTCAAAGGCAGTTTATGATCTACTGGGAACTGGATCATTTTGATGCTAACGGGTAATTGTGATACTCAATTTGGGATAACAGAAAATGTAGCATCTTACAGAATCTTAGTGTGCCTCCAGACTGGTCTTGCAGATGTAGGCAAATATGGGTTGCCGTATTTGAGAAGGAGCTCCAGCCAGGAAGCTCTAACACAAAGCTGCCCTTACACCCAAAGACCTGGGAAGCGGGAGGGGAGGGAGACATGTGGGGTGTTCAGTTCAGTGTCAGCTCATGGTACTGACAGGAAGGTGCAGGGGCAGCTCAGCCACGCCCATTCTCTTTCTAGCATGACCTCAGCCCAGAGAACGCAGACAATTTTTTTTCTGCTGTGGATCCAGCTGGAGGAACAGTACAGGGACCACATGACAGAGGAGATGGGTCACAAGTTCAAGGACAGCAAGAGTCATCACCACTGGCTTAGCAGACAGCACATTCCCTGTAGGAAGAGGAAGAATGGGGGCCAGTCTCCTGGGTTTTTTTGGGGGGGGGGGGGGAGGATTCTTTATCAGCACTCAGTCAATAAAGAAGTTACTCCTCACAGCTTTGGCAAGTACATCACAGGCTTGCCAAAAAAAGAGGCTATGTTCTAGGGCCGGTACTTCCATAGGTTAATAAGACAATATCATGACAGGAAGAGGGAGCAGAAAACATGTACTCTGGAATGTGTAATCCAGTTGGAATGAGCTCTGAATTTGTGTTTGCGCATTCCAGAAAGGGTGGGGGGAATAGTCCGTATCATGATTTCAAGTTCCTGTCAAGTTCCTCAGGTTGAGGATGTTTTCTGGCAGTGAGTTATTAAAATAAGAACACACAAAGGCGATGTCTCCTGTGGGGCACTAGACAACATGACAAGAAGGGGCCCAGATAACATTTCTTCCATCTAAGAACTGTTTTCTTGCAGTTTCCTGCAGTAAACCTTGACGAAAGCCCAGGGCCACAGTGTGAACGTGTGACGCAGTAAACAAGCGCCTGGCTAAGGTCAAGCCTTTGTGGTCCAATTGTGTTACCGCTGATATTCTAATGTGTTCCAAAGATGAAATTCAAGCTGAGCAATACTAGCCACGGCCTCCCTTCTTCCCTGACCTGGGATTGCTTTCATTTGAGAAGCAGCCCCAGCCATGAAGCTCCCACCCACGCCTGCCCTTCCACCCAATGACCTACAAAGTAGAAGAGGAGAGAGAACTCAGGACGGAGGGCACCTGGGGAGCCATTTAGACCCATTTCAGCCTCCAGCATTGAGGAGGAGGGTCTCAGCCACGAACGGCTCCAAGTGGCTCACCTCCCAGGATGTAGCATTCCAGAGGGATGCAGAAAGGACTCAGCTGCTGTTAGTTAAGATGCTGGGAAGCCCGAGAGTGTGGCCCATTTGGAAGCTGCTGTCTTGGACACGGGAGAAGCCATTGCAGGCACAATCTGAAAATTTTCTTCAGAAATCGTCTTTGGCACTGGTCCTCAGGGAGAGCTCAGGGTTCAATGTAGCAGAACCGGTCAGACTCAACTTGGGTCTAAAACATCTTCAGGCTGGGTGTCACCATTTGTTACTGGGGAGAGCCCTGCAGGGTCTTCCTCACGTGTCTCAGGACAGCCAAGGGCACAGAGTTCCCACCAAATCCTGGATGTGAACACGCTGATTTGTCCTCAGCCTTGTGGGGCAGTGCCTGGCATTTTGGAGGGTGCCGACAGAGACCATGGCTTTAGGTTTAACAGGATTCAACTTGAACCATTCCTCCTGGCTGTGACTGGATCATCTGAGGTCATTCCTAGTTCATGACAATAAAACTGTGTCATCAGCAGCAAGGAGATTTATTGTCCCCTGTGTTATGCGGGGGACACTTGACTGCCGCTCTAAGAGTCCTGTTAGACTGTTAAGACTCAAGTTCACAGCTAAGGAGAGGAGAACAAAACCCACAGAAGCCTGGTGAGGTTACCAGTGTGCTGTCTCTACTCATTTGAGCCATTGTGCATGTGTGTGTGTGTGTGTGTGTGTGTGTGTGTGTGTGTGTGTGTACGCGTGCCACAGAGGCCAGAGGCTAACATCGGGTGTCTTCTTCAATCATTCTCCACTCTACTTTTTTAAAGATATTTTGGCAATACTTTAAAACCTTATTTACTTCGTGTATATGGTGTTATGCCTGTATGTATGTCTACCACATGCATGCCTGGTGCCCACAGGGGCTAGAAGAGGGCAGTAGAGCCCCTGAAACTGGAGTTACAGACATAAATCGATAACACGAGCTGCCATGTCCGGGCTTGGGATTGAACCAGGGTCCTCTGGAAGACCAGCCAATGCTCTTAACCACTGAGCCATCTCACCAGCCCCCATGCCATGATTTTTAATGGCGCTTTTGCCAGAGCCCTCAGAGCTGAGTGGTCCTGCAGCTGTTTCGTTACACTCTACATCTCTGGGTTTTAATTTGCTTCAGATTGCTGAGTTACACCTTGACCTCCTCTGCCACTGATACTGAAAGAATATCAGGCTACCAAAATTGAATCCACTCCCAGGCCTGCCACAGAGAAGAACTGGAAGGCGTTTGAGAATGCAAAATCGCTTCACAAGCATGGCCGGTGCATCCCATTCACAAGTGTTCTCGCGTCAGCTGCATTTCGTTAGCTGGAGACATTTATGAAGCGCGGCTCTGTGACCACAAGTATGAGAGGCTGACCATGGCCTGTTCTCTTGGAGAGAATGCCTGTGCACACTGCTGAGTCAGCAGCCAGCCCGGGAGGGAGCCCTTGGCTTGGAGACAAAGGCCAGTGTCCCCTGCATTTATCAGGCTCTAATGAGCCCTTCTAGGCATTTCTTTTCTCTGCCAAAAAGAATGAAAGGAAACACAGCACAGTCAAATATGCAAAGGGAGAGGGATCTCTTCATTGAGGAAAAAGCAAAGCACTCTTCATAGCCAGGTGTGGAGGCGCCTGGATGGACACTGCTGAATTTTTCTGAGTTTCTTTCCTTTGCACACGTTCCTTCAGCAGCTGCCTGGTTTCTATTCATCCCTGGGCTTCAGCTAATTACTCCTGGAAGAATAAAAATGAGCAGAATACTCATGCAAGCCAGGGCAGGGCTAGCAGATGCTTGGAGTCCTGGTCATCCATTCCTGTGTGCAAAGATACCCCACCCTTCCTGGCTCCCTCTCCTGCCCTCAAGTACCTACACTTCTAAAAAGTAGGTTACTTTCGCAGTGCTGGGCCTGTGGAGTGGAAATCAGCCTCTGAGCCATAATTGCTGTTTTTTTCTCTAGCTAAAAACTCCCCTTCCTCGACCTGGGTGGTCCTTTATAACATAATTGCTACAAGAAACATGAGTGACTTATAGATCCATAGGCCTTATCACCCAAGAATAAACCAGCATTCATTCACTGGATTGAAGGTGAAGATGTTTAGTTTCCTGATAGATGTCCCATTCTCCGGCCATTGGATAGTATCTTCAAAGGCTGGAGATGATTTCTGGGAAACCCAGGGGTGTGAATTTGCATCTTTTTGGCTCTCTAGGAAGAAGCCTTTCTGTCTCTAAGAAGCCTTGATACAACTTTCTAAGCAGTCCCTCTAGGGAGCATGCTGGGAAGTAGGTCCACATAGTATACAGATGTGTAGTCACTAGTCATAGACTTTGGAAGCTAAGGTGGGTGCTTGAGACTGCTTGGAATTCCTATAGATTGAGGAGACAGATGGTTTCCTCTTCTGGTGTTTGGTTGCACGGCTAAGGTGTCCTGGTGGGCTTAACAACCTGGAGCTACCAGGTCACCATGAATAAGAAAATGAAAAAAGAATCAAGGATGAAGTCAAGGAGACTTTGAAAGGTGGGGTGACACTCCATGCGTGTGTGGAATGCCACTGCTGTGAAGGATATCATGTCAACAGCATGCAGAACTGATGAGAAAGCCCATCAATGCAGAGCCCAGGATCATGTCACTCTGTACTTTTCAGGATAGTTCGAAACCCACACAAATGATCCCATACACTTGTCTCCTGACAGAATTCAATTTGATTGGATCCCCCAACCCCTCATCCTCTCAGAAGGAATTGTGCACAGCTTTTAGTGTCTGCTCCATACTCCTTAAGCAGACATCCATCCTCAGTTCTAAGTGGAAACTGACAGGACAGTTTTCCTAACTGGTTTGCCTAACTTTTTCTCAGTGCACCAGGATGCATCTGTCCTGTGAACAGGCTGTGCAGACCCTGGGTTAAGGAGACCAGCTTGTCCTGTGAACAGGCTGTGCAGACCCTGGGTTAAGGAGGCCAGCTGCTTTAAGACTCTCAGTGTTGTGGGGCCCTACCCACCAAGCTTCTATAACCACCATTTCCATCAGATTACATGTGCCTGCTTGCAATAGCCAATCACGATTGGGCCTATGGACTGCCCAGATTCTTCAATAGAAAGAGGGGGCTGCTGGATACTTACCTGCATTTCCAGCTGCTCCTCACAGCCATTTGTATGCAAATCTGTGCTATTTGCATGTGGTTTGGAGGGTCTGGAGAGGGACTAGAGTACCTAAGCAATAGAGGGTTAACTGAGAGGTCTCTGTCTTTGAGACTTTGACAAGGGTATCATGCATGCCGGATACTAACTGATCTCTGTAACTCTGTACTCATTCTCTGTAAGTAAGCCTATAAACTCATGGGTTCCCTGGGGTGAACTCTGGTGGAAGCAGACTCTTGTTTGTCATTGGCCATTGGTGAGGAGGAAGAAATGTTATCTGAGTCTCCCCAGGGAAGGAATTCTTACAACACCCTGGTTCCCACAAAATTGTCTGGAAGGCCTGAAGTCTGTATGTCTGACAGGGGCACCTTCCAGCCAGCTTCTCTGTGGTGACCACTCGCACCTCAGGATGGAGTGTGGCATGTAGGATGCTGCCAGCCTCCCAGGACAGAGCAAGGGTAGCCATGCTTGGAAGATCTCTCTGGGCAAGCACTCCAGATCCTTGGCTGGAGACAACTCATGTTTTGTGTTTGTCTGTGACACTGTTTCCAGGTTCTTTTGTTCAAGCCAGATGTGTTAGGCTTCCCCAAATTATTTCATAGCCCAAGAAATATCAAATAGCGTAAGTGGCGCCTGAGCTATGAAGCCTGGAGAAGGTTCTAATCTTGTTTCTTGTAAAGACAGTAAAATGGGACCAGGCAGGGGCTGCTCTCTGCAAATGCACAGCGAGAGAATCAGTTCACCAGGCAGAGGGAAAGGCCAGAGTAGCAAGCATGGAGCTCTGGAGGAAGAGGGCAGGATGGGCTGGCTGACTTTGAGAACCTAGAGCCAGACAGAGGAAACAGGAAATGAGACCGTCTTCTCCTGATAGGCCAAGTCTAGAATCTACCAGAGTTGGAATGTCAATGGACACATGCTATACCCTTGCCCAGCACTTCCCTGGTGAGGTGAAAGCCCTCATGTTCACATGGCTCCATCCTCAAGCCTTCTGCTGGCCCGTGTCTTCATGGGCACCCATCACGTCTGTTGTATGAGAGAAAGGGCAGCTGTTTGTCTGTGGGGTGGGTGATTGTAGCCCTAAATATAGCTTGATGGCTGCGAGTCTTCATCAATGTGGTTGCTTTATCTGATCTTGGTGCATGACAAGCTGAGGTGCTCCATACTAGCTGGGTGTCACAGCCAGATCCGGGTGCCTAAGGAACTTTGGTGGAATGTGCTGGAGAGGATATCAAAACTCCTGAATATTGGCAGTGTGTCCATAATTGGTTTCAGATGATCCCAGCGTGGAGTTCTCTAACCTTGTTATGTCACGGCATTCAGAAATGCAACTGTTTTCCCAGGGGAAGGCTAGGTTTACAGATTGACCTCTTGACCTTTTGAACTCACCTTGAAGTCAGGACCTGGTCACCTATACAAGTCAGTCTCCTGTTGCCTATGGTCTGGGCTGCCTGGGACCCCACCGTCATCATGGGTCTGTCCGGGAGGGATGTCATCATAGTTACTGGTTGGTTTTGGTTTGCTTCAGTCCTTTTTGAGAACACCTCTTCCTGGGTGTTTTCAGGAGTCAGCTGAACAGGGAAGCAAGTAACAGCAACAACAAAATCAAATATGGAAACACACACACAAACCAGTTAATTCTTTAAGAAAGGTGTGTGTGTGTGCGCGCATGCTTGTGTGCGCGCATGTTTGTGTGCGTGCATATGTGTGTGTGTGTGTGTGTGTGTGTGTGTGTGTGTGTGTGTGTGTATGTGTGCGGGCGTGTGTGCGTGTGTGTGTGTGCATACACATGTGCACAGGTTCTGGGGAAGACCAGAAGAGAAAGCATTTAACCTCTGGTCATCAGAGGGATGTCCAGACTACACTGGGTCTCTTCCTTCCCTGTCTGTCCTCAGGACCACTGACAGGGATTCCTAGCTGGCTTTCTGTGCTTGAGGTTCCATCTCCTTCTGTCTTTTCTGCTCAGCCTGTGGGATGCTGGTTTGCTTCTTGGAATGCTGCCCAGCTCCAGAGAAGGCTTAGGAGACGTACTTCGGAAGTGTCGTTTAGAGAAGAGCAGCCACCACTCCATCACCTTCCTTTTCCAGCAGAGTGGCCCATGGGGTGTTTCAAACGAGCAAGAAGTTATGATTAGGAAATACTGGTATTAAATAATTTCCCCTCCTCTCTGTACCGAATCCCAGCAGGACCTTGCAAACCTCCCAGCCCCTTCAGCGTGCTGTGTTTTGTCCAATCCCAGCATTTGCTCTTTCCTGGCTGTAAGCATCCTCCAGTCCCTCCCCTGTTCTTCCTCTGAGTCCTGGATACTAAGCCTGAGATACTTTAAAATCACAGATGCTTAAACCTGGAAAGTGTTTTGACAGGTTCACCCAGGTTAACAGTAATGTTTTCTCTCTGGTTTTTGCTTGATTGGTGCCAGAGAAGAGCCCAGTGCATTGTGGTTCTTCCACACATTTGCTTGCTCCTGGGCGGGATCCATGGGTGACAGCTGAGGCTTCCCCTGTGACTCCTCACTTAGCAGCCAGCTAGGAAGCAAGAATGCAATGGGACACCCCTACCTGGGGCTTAGCATCGTGTGGAGGGGAATACCACCAGGCTCTTGAGACTTAGTGGACGGGACATCAGTGCCTTGCCCAGGTAGCAGAACTGGGTAGATTACGTCACATCATTTTCTAAGGAGATATAGACAACTGGAGTTTTCTAGCTGCAGCCTGACCAAGGGCAGAGTGGCAATGTACTTCCTATACTGCCTGTGTCTAGGTTCATAGTATCTATGCACAGAGGTTCTGATTGTGTTTGGCTAACTGGGTTATTTAATTCCCCTGATCTGTATGGACAGTGGCTCTGAGTCTAGCTCCAGGGTGCATGGCAAGCAGCGGACACACTCCAGTCCCACATGGTGCACACCATCATCAGGAACGCACAGTTGTTTCTGTGGATGGTAACTGTGGGAAGAATTCTGAGGAAGCCATGGCCTGCCTGTCAAGCAATCATGGGGCAGGGAGGGCGCCCTGGAGAAGGGGTATGGAAGCAAGGCCTCCAGGGTTGCTAGTATCTTGCAGGAAGAAAAGTGAATTCCCAGGAGAGGGAAGGCTTTGAAGGGACCTTGAGCCCATCTGATGAGCAGATGAGGGGTGTGCTGAAGAGGTGGGGGAACTGAAGAAATAACTCAAAGGCAATGGCATCACCAAAGCTCACCCCAACAAGGGTTACAGATCACAAAAGCTGGAAACCTAGAGCACACTGTACGGCCTGCAGGCAGGTTGAAGAGTGTCCTCTCCATGTAGTTCAGCTGGCTCAAGACTCTTCTAGGCAGCTTGGCTGGTTTGTGTTGTTTGTTTGTTGTCTCTTCTATGCAGTTCAGCTGGTCTGAGAGTCTTTGTAAAGTCTGGCTTGTCTGAAAGTGACCCTCAATAGTTTCTACTATTTACTCATGGGAGAGAGGGGCCTAGAGAATCCGATTGGTTTCAGGAACTTCCTGAAGTTCTCCTGAGTTGATTACTTCCTGTCTTAAGGTTCTACCCTGTAGGATGGAGGGTTTCAGCTGCCCTTAGAACATCTGTTTTTTTCACCCCCCTGTAAACATCCTGTCCTAAAACACCCTGTTGTTTCACTTATCTTTTCTAACATATGTCTTAAGACATTTCCTCCAAGATGGAGGAAGCTACACACAGCAGCCCCTCCATGGGTAGTTCTCCATCCCTTCTCTTCTCCTGTGTTTGAGAGCTGGCTGAAAGCACATCTTGGGTATTATCTCATGAAGTCACCCATAGCCTCGTGATGGTGTGCAACATCTTCCCCTTACAGATAAAGACGTTGGGCACATGTTACCATTTAAAAACCACCTTTGAGGCAGATGGGAAGGTGACTTGAGACCTTGCTTTTGGACCCAAAGCTGCTGAAAGAACATGTCTAAGGTGTCCTTGTCACATACACAAAGAGAGTACCATGTGAGATGACAGCGTGTTAATATACTTGACAGTTGAAACCTTGTGTATTTTGAAACATCCTATCATATACTTTACCAGCATTTTGTTTTTTTAAAAGTTTGAATGAGAAATGTCCCCCATTGATGGTGCTGTTTGGAGTCGGTGAGGCAGCCTCACTGGAAGAAGTGTGTCTTCTTTGAGATAAAAACAGCCTGCCCCTACTTCCGGTTTGCTCTCTCTGCTTCCTGCTTGCAGGAGGATGTGAGCTCTCAGCTTCCCGCTCTGGCTGCCATGTTTTCCTAACATGATGTAGTTTTATCTCTCTGGACTCAAGCCCAAATAAACTCTTTCTTCTCTGCTTTGCTTTGGTCGTGGTATTTTATCACAACAAAGGAAAAGTAGTGAATACAGGAGTGGAGGAGGGGCAGGCACAGAGCCTAAAGAAATGGGATGACCGGAGTCGTGTGTGTGTGTGTGTGTGTGTGTGTGTGTGTGTGTGTGTGTACACACTCGTGCACCATAGATTAGAAGCAAAGCGTTATCTGCCCAGCTGAACATCAGACCATGGTTGGCTTTCCTCTTTACCTGTATAAAGAACCTTTCCTAGCTCTGAGTGGATACTTCTCTCCACTTGTATCTGGTCATCTCGGTTTTCCTCTGTTCTTTATGTAGTCCTCCATTCATTCTGTGTCCAGTGACAAGTTCTAGGACTGGCCCGGGAGCCATGGGATCTAAGACAGACTAAGTGATCTGCCGTTCTGCGCCTGGTGCCTGCAGGTGACCAGGTGAGGTTGGGGCCCATGGACCTCACACTTTGGACAGAGATTGCAAACAGGCTGTCCTGAGCTGGCTGCTGCTCACACTGAGGTGTGGTCTGGGCTACCCAGACTGAAACAGTTGCTGAGGTTTACTTTCTGCTCCATGTCACATACAATTTGAATTTATCTCTATTCCCATTTTGACAGAACTACTGACCAGTTCTCTCACTTAGCCACAGTTAGCTGGACACAGACGAAGAGGGGACTCTTGTCCTTTCCAGGTGGTAGCATCCCCTTCCCCTTGTTTCTTCTATTTGCCTTGTCTTAGTTATTTCCTTACCTGCTGGCTCTCTGGACAGGCAAGATACAGACCCTGCTAGAAAACTCAGTCAATTCAACCAAGTGCCCAAAGACCTCTCTTCTCAGAAGCCACAGTTGGAATGACTGAATGACAAGGCAGGGACAGTGAGACACACTCCTGGGCCTGCCTGGCCCTGTCTTGTGTTCTTAGGAACACGTTCCCTGGGCTCTGGAGGCTGCAGCAATGGCTGCCCCTGCATCAGTGGGAGTGAAGTGTGATTTGGGGGCTCCTTAGTCAGCTCATGTGTACAGTACTGCCTCCCCCAAACCCCCAGGGAAAAGAATCCTGGGTACAGGCGGAGACAAGACCTCCGCACGATGTTGCTACCTCATCTCCTTGGACTTGCTAAAACAGGAAGAGACCGAGGCCCCTGAGACCCATCCTTCCTGATCTCTAATCCTAGAGCATTCATCTTCATGGGTCTCACGTCTCCTCTGACCCAGGCCTGGGGCTTGGGTGAAGTTCTGTCCCAGAGCAGCTTGCATGCTCAGACCACAGAGGATCTGTGCCTGCTTGCCTTGGGAATGCCACTCCAGTCCACAGCTCTCTGGAAAGCCTTGTTTTGCTCTCCTGATTTTTTCTCAGATAGCATCAAGGGAGTCCCAGCCGAGTGAACCAGCGATCTGGCTCTACAAAGCCCCTCCAGGCTGGGGGCAGAGGCCTGTTTATTTTGTATCTGATGAGGAAATCAAGTGGAACAAAGTCAAAAGCTCCATGAAGCCAGCACACATGACATCTGTCACTTCCCCTTAACCTATCAGGCTGGAGGAAAGGGCATTGAATTAATTAGAAGGCTCTTTAAAAGCCTTGCCAGCAGTGACGATCCTTTTCTCTCCTAGGTACTGGCAATCAAAACTGAAGTGTTTTTACCTTATTGTTCACTCTAGAAGGGCCTGGTTTTGACAGTCATAAATCCATGTAACATTTTTTATTTTTAAAACTGAAGATTGTGACTACCAATATTTTTTCTAACTACCCAAATCAAACCTCTGTGTATATGTATGTATGCACATGTGCCTTTGTGTGCATGGGTATTCTTGCCTACGTACATGTGTATGGAGGCCTGAGGTTGACATCAGGTGTCCTCCTGTCCTGGAATTTATATGGGTGCTGAGGGATCTGAACTCTGACCCTCATCTTGTACAGCAAGTACTTTTATTCACTGAGCTATCATCTCCCAGCCTAGTGAACCTTGCCTATTTATGAATGTGTGCACTGCAGATATTTGGAATTGTAGCCCCCTTATGCTAGTCACATCAGCTAAGCTCAGCTTTTTGTATTTGAAAAGCTAAAGCATCCATCCTCAGAGTGATCTTTTGGGGTTCTGTGATTCATCAGTTTAGTTAAAGGGCACATTGGTGTCTGTTGACCTGCTCAGCCTGCCTGTACCTGGGCAGGAGTGACTATGTAGCTTAGGGAGGTTATCAGCAGCCTGACCTCTTGTCTCAGGTGGCCCTTGTGTTACTATGAGTATGGTCTCCTTCCTGCTCTTGACATCAGGTAAGAACTTCTTCCCATGGCCATGACACTGAGGCAGCCATGTCTGCTGGAATTCTCCTCTCCTTCTGGTCAATGGTGTGCTTACACTTGCTGCCGGGAAAAAGGGCCAAAATCCCATAACTCGATTCTGTAGGTCAGACACCCAGCATGGTTCCTGGAATTAAATGTAATATGGCTGCTATTGGCTCTCTGTGCTGTGGAGCCAATGCCTCCATTTCCCTGGTACATGAACCTTTTCATCTTCAAGCTAACAGTTCCCATTAAACCTTTCTGATGCTCCGGCTCTCCTGCCAACAGTTAAGGAAAAGTCTGCTGACAAGAACTCATGTGATGAAGGTCAGGCCCACCCACCTAAGGAGGGTCCTCTCCCTATTATAATCTTAGGTCAGCTAATTAGTAACCTTAACCAGATCTGCAAAGTCCTTGGTGTCCTGTAAAGTATTCATGGGAGTAATCCTAGGGAGCAAAGGTTAGGGGTAAGGCTTCTACCCACCGCATTTCCTCTTTCAGAACTGGTGATTAATGCAGGAAATAAAATCCTCTGGTGTTTTTTTTTCAACCCTGGCCAGTCAAGAGTTGGGGGCTTAATAAAGACAACCATGTTCTCCAATCCTTGAGCCATGGTCCCCCTCCCCTGCTCTGATGTTGGTCTGGAAAGAGGAGGGGAAGCCTCTGAGGTCCCAGCACACACAGGAAGTCTGCCACTAGCAATCTCCCTTCTTTGTCAGCTTCTGGAGACAGCAGAAAACCCTGCCAGGACATGCTGACTCCCACCTGAGAGCACATCCTCCTTGCTTGTTGAGTGAGCATTGTCACAAGGCCTTTGAAGCCTTCTGTAGACACTGGGGCAATGCTTTCCCCATGCCAGCAGCCATCACAGTGATGTGGGGAAGGATTCCCTCCAGAGGACTGGGGTAAAGGTGCTGCAAAGGCACCTGTCCCAAAGCTCTGGAGACACTTGGTACTGTGTGGGTAGTGACTGACAACCTGCTGGCCCTCTGTACCCTCCTGAGCTTCACAATGATGTAGGACTCAAGCCACACCCCTTCTCGTGTTAGAGTGGATTTATGGTTCTTGTACTCTGAGACACCGAAGCTGTGGCAAGAGGTAGGTGGGTATCCCCCAGAGAGCGCCAATTCCATCTTAGCCTCAGCCTGAAACACAATGCCATATGAAACAAAGAGATGTCCCTAAGGCCACCTCCTTTCCCAAATCCTCCCCAAAGTCCCAGGTTAAACTAATGTTTACATTGGATGGTTGCCTTGAGAAATGATATTCTGTGTTTGAAAGATGCTATGGAGTAACTTACAAAAACACACATAGAACACCATTGGGATAAGGGTGCAGGAGGAGAAGATGGGTGTCATGGAAGCATAGGAAAGGCCACTAAGGAGGTCCTGAACCCTCTGAGTTGGGGGAACTTTTAGGGACAAGTCCAAGCTAAAAGCAAAGGAACTGTAATCAAACACCTTTGGGGAACACTGTCGCCACCCCAGCTCTGGAGGCTCGTGGTGCATTAGCGGGAGAGTCCCCAGGCTTCCTTGCAGTGAAAACTCCCCACCCCCATCACACACATATTGTTTGTTTTGCTGCTGTTTTAGTAACAAGATGAAACGGGTGTATTGTTTTCTAACCTGCCTTCACTACTCAATACAGATCATAAACGTTTTTCCAAGCCATTAACTGGTTTTCCCGGTTTCCATAATAGCTGTATTAATATTCTATTTCATGCTTAGATCATAATTTATGTCCCTAAATCCTATTATAGTCTTTTTCAGGTTATCTCCCATATTTAAACCAATAAATAACCCTCTATAAACAGCTTACAGCTCAATTTTTGAGGACATTTCTGATTGCATCCGTAGAATATGAGTCTTACAGTTGTATTTCTAGGTCAAAAGCGACATGGATTTAACACTGGGCTTTTTAAATTCACTATTATCATTGTTGATTCTTTACAATAACTTGAGCTTATCCTTTAATTTTGATATAATTCTATACAAACAGAAAAGGTGCAAGAACTGGGCAAGGAGATGTCTGTGAGCCACCAGGGAGGGTACCACAGAGAAGTGTCCCAGCCCTGTGGGTTCTTAAGCACGGGTCATCCTTTAGCACAGCCACCAACGGCCATTTCCATCAGGAAATAGGGTGGGTACCTTACCATTCTTCCATTCTTGGGGTTTCAGAGTCTCTCTCTCTCTCTCTCTCTCTCTCTCAACATGTGTGTATGCAGGTTCCTGAGGCCAGAAGATGGTACTGAATCTCCTGTATCTACAACAAGCAGTTGTAAGCCAGTCATTGTGGATGTTGGGAACCCAACTCTGACCAAGAGCAGGAAGTGCTGTTAAGTTCTGAACTACCTCTCCTGTGCCCCAAATTGCTCTTTCTATGAAGGTGGTTGAGCCACAATCATGGCTTACACTCAGCTGTCTTGTCTCTTTCAGTATCTATGCTGTAGTGGTTCCTTAGACCTCCATGAACTTGGGATTTCTGGAGTCAGCAGACTGGTCGTTTTGGGACAGGGCCTCTAGCTGGAATGTCAGGTGCTTTTTCACAGGCCTATGTGTCCATGCCTGGTGGGAGCATCCCGGAGCCAATGCTCTGTGGTCCTCACTGGGTCCCTTCAGGGGCTGTCCTTCATCCCATCCCTGGAGATGCTGATGCTGACGGTGTGACTAAGGTGCAGTGCATCAGCCTTCTCCGCATGGTCTACATTCCCCACCCTAATCAATAAGTAGCTTGGGATGAGATGTATACAAATCCTCTCCCTCCAAGCTAACCCACTGGTTTTATGGGTCCATTGATTTGGGGAGGGTGAATTAATACTATGGTGGTCCACAGATAGATATATGGATCTTCTAAGTCTGTCATACTTCTCACATGTATTAGTTGTCATTCACATCTGAAGAATGCTTCTTTGTGCGTCTTTTTTTTTTTTCTTGATTCAATGGGCTGTAATTCATTATATCATTGCAGACTTTGGGTTGTGGCTGCCCCTTCTGGTGGCTGCTGCGTCCTTGTCATATCCTCATCTTTAGGTATGTACCTCACTCTATCACATGAGATGTCCAGGCTCCTGGCTCTGGATCTGTCATCACTCAAGAGGGTCTTGCTACTCTCGGTAGAGAGCGGTAAGCAGAGGTTGACACTGGGGCACTCTGCTGGTCACTGCCATGGGTGTTGGTGACCTTCTGTTCTTTTGGTGGACAGAGCAGGAGTAGATGTGTCTTTGTCCTCACAGACACTCCAGAGATACTCCAAGGCTACTGGACCCACTGTTTCCGACATCGTCACTCTATTCTCCTCGACTCTTTAATGCATCTGTTTGTTTGATTTCATGTACGAAGCTGTCTCTGGACTCCTCACATTATCCTCTCATAGATCAACTCTTTCTCTGACTCCAGCCATGACCCTCGAGCCACCTGGGGCTCCCACCATCCCCTTCCCTGTCCATACTCTGTCCTGGCTGGGACTTTATCTGACTCAGCCCTACCCTGACTGTGGTGTCAAGGTTTCGAGAAAGAATGAAGTCAGAGATGAAAGAGGAGGGGAGGAAAGAAGGAAGGAGACAGGAAGGAAGGGAAGATGGGGGAAAGAGAAGGAGGAGGAAGGATGGGAGGGAAGAAGGGTGTGGTGGGTTGAAAGAAAATGACCCACAAAGAGAGTGGCACTATTAGGAGGCGTGACCTTGCTGCAGGAAGTGTGTCACTGGAGGGGAGGGCTTTGAGGGCTCATATATGCTCAAGTCCAGTGAGTCAGTTCACTTCCTGTTGCCTATAGATCAAGATGGAGCGTCTTCTCCACTCTCAGCTCCTTCTCCAGCACCATGTCTGCCATGGGCCACCATGTCACAGCACAATGATAATGGACTGAACCTCTGAAAATATAACCACCCCGATTAAATGTTTTTCCTAGCCCTGGTCATGGTGTCTCTCCACAGCAAGAGAAACTGTAAGATAAAGGGAAAATGAAGGAAGGAAGGGGAGAGAGGAAAAGAGAAGGGAAGGGAAGGGGGAGAAAGAAAGAAGGAAATAAAGAAAGGAAGGCTGGTAGAGAAGGAAGCAGGCAAAAAGGAAGGAACGAGGGAAAGAGGGAGGTAAGAGAGATGGGGAAAGGGTAGGGGGAGGGGAAGGGGGAAGTGTAGGGGGAGGGAGAGAGGAAAGGGTAGGGGGGAGTGAGAGGGAATGGAAAGAAGGATTGACTCAGGAGGGAAGGAGAGAGGCAGAGAGTGGGTGGTTCTTACACTAAACGAGGGTCGTCCATCATGCCAGAAGGAAGAGGGACGCTGGCCTGTGTTCTATTATTTGTTTGTTGTACTTCCGGTGACTGTGCATCAGCGGGTTGTGGGGAAGGCACGTGTCTGGAGCACCACATGCACACATGAAAGAAGTGAGGAAGTGAGAGAAGCCACCCTCACACGCTGCTCTGACAACCACACCTAAGGCAGAAACCAGGAGCACGTGCCCACATCTCATGCTTAAATAACGTGGGGGCTGCACTAAGGGGGATATGAAACAGAACTGGCACATTTTATTATAAAATCTTAGCACTTGTGATTTTACTCAGGGATGGGAGGTACAGTTGATTCAACAGCAGAATTCTGTGACATAAATCTCAAGTTCAAGGCCAAGGAGGAAAGCTACATACATATTAATGGCAAAAAGCCTTTTGATAAAATTGAAGATATGATTGTTTCTGAGGCTTATAATAATCTGTACATAGAAAAACACCTCCCTCATGTAATATCGGTTGCATTAGTGAAAAGCCATAGAATGATGTGTCTGCAAATTCAGGACCACATCTACGTGCAGCTGTGTGGAGGACAAGGAATTTTGTTATGAAAGCATTTTAAGACTCAATGTAAAGTTCAAAATAAAGCATTCAGCAAAGAAATCAGGTGTACATCACATGTTTATGAGGAAAAACACAGAAGTAAATAAGGCTATCAATCTAATTACTATAAAATATATTTAAAAATTAATGTTCTAACCTAACAAAAACTACAACTTGGTTCAAGGTACAGAGAGGGCAGCTCAGTCTGCAAAGGGCATAAAATCATAAAGGCCTGAGTTCACTCCCTGGAACCCACAAAATAGGCCAGATATGGTTGCATGCTTTTGTAATCTTTGCACTGAGGAGGCATAGGCAGGTGGATCCCTGGGGCTTGATGGCCAGATAACCTAGCCTTCTTTGAAAGCTCCAGACCAGTAAGAAACCCCATCTCTCTCTCTCTCTCTCTCTCTCTCTCTCTCTCTCTCTCTCTCTCTCTCTCTCTCTCTCACACACACACACACACACACACACACACTCACACTCAACTACTTAAGAATGCTGGTAAACTACGGAAAACAAGATGATGATCCACGACGAGCTACGGCAGCAGTCTTGACTCCCAGTGTTTCCCCAGGCCCCACATGCTTACATTTGACAGACTTCCCTAGTTGCTTTAAAAGTCAGTTTTATTGTGTAGGATTTTCATGTAGTAAAACTCTCCTTTATGTCATGCAGTCTGACGAGTCCTGATGATTCACACAGTTGAAAGGCTGCCTGTACTGTGAACGCTTAGAATGTGCAAGCCCACTCCAACACGTTTCCTCATGCCTTGCTCCCAGGCTCTGAAACCCTTGGTGGGATTTCTGTCCCTACAGGCTGCCTTTTCCTGGAACATCATTTGCCTGGGATCATCTTGTGGCATCCTTTCGAATCTGGCTTCAGGCTCTGAGGAGAACCAATTGTTCGCATTCATCAGTAGTTCTTCCCTTTTACCACGTGGATGTGACACAGTCACAGTCTGCTCTTTGACTCCCCAAGTGAGGGTCATGTGGATTGATCTCAGTTCTTAACAACAGAAATGGAGCTGACACCAGCACTCCGCGTAGGTGTTCACGGGCAGGTAGCTTTCCATGTCTCTTGAATGGATGTTGGGTGCTGTGGTTGCATTGTCAAGGAATGCCTCTACATTCCACCGTTTATCTTGTTTGTCACCAATGCTCCCCTCTCTCCATCTCTCCCCTCCCTCCTCTCTCTCTCTCCACCCTCCCTTTCTTTCTTACCAGTGTTAGCTCTTTACA
This sequence comes from Onychomys torridus, assembly GCF_903995425.1. Lineage (NCBI taxonomy): Eukaryota > Metazoa > Chordata > Mammalia > Rodentia > Cricetidae > Onychomys > Onychomys torridus. Next base: position 5,994,014 of record NC_050465.1, read on the forward strand.
TTGATGCTACTTGCTGCTTTTGTCCCTTTCCACTTATTTTTACCCAAATGTGGACACTTTTAATGATTCTCAATCCTGTCACTCACAGCCTCACTTACACAACACAAAGCCTTCATCCCAGACACAGGACATTCTGCTGATCTAAAAAAAGGGACTTTCTACTTACTGATGCTTTTATAGCATGCAGATTATAGATCAGTATTGAGGACTCTCAAGTCTATCCTTTAAAATTGCCGAATTTGAGAAGCACAGAAGACCCAATAAAAACTAGACTGAGGGAGGGGTGGAGTTTATTGCACATGTCTTCAGCTTGCAGAGGAGAGAGAGAAGAACCAGGGCCTGCTGCGTGTGGATGCTGTGCCTGCAAACAGATGTCCACAGTCAGAGCTTCATGTTGTAATGACAGGCCCGGGAATAATGCGAACCAGAGACTCCTACAGAGGATGTAAGAAAAATAGAGAAAGGAGAAAAGGGGGTGTGGATGAAGAGATTCCAAGTCTTTAGCAGCATGCTTGCTGTACTGTGTGGAATAGTCTTTGCTATGTTCATGTATTGTCATAATAACATTTAATAGTATGGATTAAATGGAAAATTGAATGGCTGGCATGGTGTGTGCTGGAGACCACACTGCATGGATGGTGCTAGGATGAATTCCCACCCAGAGCACTGGGCACGGTTGGGCCAGACTTCAGGCTCATATTCCAGCCTTAGAGGGGACAGAAGTCGCTTCAGAGTAAGGGACACAGCATTAGAGCCACACGATCAGAGTGGTGGTGAGGGACACTTGGAGGGGGTGCTCTTAATACTTCCTTCTCTGAGAGACATGAGTTGGTAACTTTTGGAGAAGAGTCTGGTTGACCAGGTGGCAGATTTATGGAAGCTGATGTTAAGGGCAGCAAGAATTTGAACCATGAGTCCAAAATACCTCTGCCCATCACCTTTCTAGTCACTCTGAAGCCCAGGAGCCTGAAGAAAAGTGAGGAGCCTGAGTCCGTATTTGCTTAAGCTGGAATCATACAAGGGTTGGTGTGTGTGTGTTGGCAGGGGATAGATACTCCATGGTCCACTAGAGGTCACCTCTTCTGGTTCTGGGAGTAATGCTGCCCACCACCCCCACAATAGTTGGTGTCTTTCTCCTGTTCTGTGCTCATGGCTGCAGGGCACTATGATGTTCTGACTGGCATGTGGTATTGTGCAGGCCTGGGAGTGAGCACAGCTGTTCTGACAGGCGTGGCTACTGTGCAGGCCTAGAACTAAACATGCCCTTCACCTCTCTTCTCCCCTTATCTCTCTCTTCTCCCTACCTGAGACCTAAGCACACTCCAGAGAATTCCATGTTGTTTCCACAATGAAATTGCAATGTCCCCTCATCTACCTTCCAACCTCGCCTGGGCTTTAGTTTGGGAACAAGAGAATAAAGGCTGGTTCCACTTCAGAAGATTAAATGTTTCAACTCAAGAGAACCTTTACCCCGAGCTTTACATGCGTTCTGGATATTTGCAGTAGATAGAATACTGAAATTTTAAGGAAAAAGGTGAGAGTGGTGGACCTACCTGCATTTTTAAAAAGGATTTACTTCTTTTTATTTTGTGTATATAGATGTGTTTGCCTGCATGTATGTCTGTGCACCACGTGCATGCAGTGCCCCTGGAGATCAGAGGAAGGTGTTATATGCCTTGGAACTGGAATTACAAACCTTTGAGAGACCATGTACAAGGAACAGAAGCCAGTTCCTCTATAAGAGCAGCCGATGCTCTTAGCCACTGAACTGTAGTGGATAGCCATACTATGTGGATTGGCCTTAATAATTTCACCAATACTGAACCATCTCTCCAGCTCCTTATCTGTATTAAAAAAGGTTCATCAAAGTGACTTGTCTCCTAGAAGTGACCAGGCACAGGGCTCACAGTGGGACAGAGGGACTTGAATCCCAGGTGGTTGGCTACATTAAAAATATTGTTTTATTTTAATGTGTGTGTGTGTGTGTGTGTGTGTGTGTGTGTGTGTGTGTGTGTAGTGTCTGTATGTGGAGGACAACTTGCAGAATCATTTCAATCACTTCTTTTGTTCCATCAAGTGGGGCTTGTGATGGGACTCAGGTCATCAGAGTTGGCAGTTGGCATCTGCATCCACTGATGCATGTGACCAGCCTTACTTTTACAGGATGTAAGTGAGATAAAATTATTATGCGGATTTTCCACACAGGAAAAGAAATAAGAAGCAGCATATGCATCCCATTTGCTAGATGTCTGTGGCCAGATCAGCTGGATTTTTATGCATCAAAATTGTCCAAAGTCTATCAACTCTTCCAAAATTAGCTTTTGGAACTCAGCAGATGTTGGTGGTGATACATAACTCATATAAATAATTTTGAGAATCTCTGGGTTTCGTTATTTATACAGGGCTTTTGTCTTCCTCTGTCACTCCTCCTGGAAGAATTAAGATCTCACCAGGCACCAAGAGAGCTGACAGCCTGGGCAGGCTGCACGAATTACTGAATGAACTCCGTGCTGTCCAGAGCTTCTGGTGTTTCTGAGAATGTGCATCCATGTTGTATCTCTCTTAGAGGATGTGAATGGGGCTACGTGACTGTTGGCATTTCTTCTTAAATTCCAAACGTAGCCTCATATTGTCTAGGCTGTCAGCTACTGTAAATAACAAGGGTGGACCCTCTGCTGGCCACATGTGGCTTCCATGTGCCGTGTTCACCTCTTCTCAGAAGCATGACAGCAAGTGAGGCCCGCACTTGAGTATGGTTAGGGCAAGCTTTCCAGTAGCTCATAAGACTCCATTGCCTGCTCTGGCCTGAAGCACAGATGTAGGGCACAGGTGGATATGGTGTGGATCTGATCTTCACAATGAAATTCCTAAGCCAGGGGCTCTCATAAGGTCACATGGTACGTGGCCATTATCCTGCCCAAATCCATGGTTATGGGGTTACCATGGAGTGAATTATTTCAAGTAATGGAAGGTAGAATGTCTGAAAAGAAATGGAGTGTGTTGATCAGTCCCATTGCCCCTCTTTTCTCAAACAGTTCACCAAGACGCCCTAGTGCAGCCACAGAGTTTTGAAAGTATATGCATGGCCAAATTTAGAAAGCCAAAAGAAAATGGCTGTCTCATGTCTCAGGCCGTGTTGGCAAGTGTCTCTGCACTCCCAAGACATCTGCCGGGCACAGGCTCCCACACTCAATCCAGTGCCTTCTTGCCATTTCTGCCATCATGGTCCTGGGTGACAGAGGCACCCTGACTATTCCAGAAAGCTCTCAAGCTCCTACCTTGAATCATTCACGGACATGTTCTTGAGGGCGATAAGACTACACATAGCCCTTCCCCTCTCTTTGTGTGTTTAAAAGCTTGCAAATATTTCAAGAATGTTAAGATTCTCTGCTTCCTCCCCTTCCCCAGAATATCTTAAAAAGAGGCAGGAGAACCCCAACTTCCTGTAGAGAGCTCAACCCCAGAAGAGAGCAATGAGGCCCAAGCATAGCTCTCTGCACAGGTTGTGTGGCCCCTGAGGACACTGTGCCAGTGCCTGCCCCGCCCCTCAGCACATCGTGAAAGGATAGTGCAGAGGCAGTGTCGGTGGGTGTGGTCTGTACCTGCTGCCAATATCTGGGCTGCATTCCAGGAAGCCAGGAGAGAAAACTTCTAATGTTTCCTTTAAAGCCCTTAAACATTTGGGAGCCAGTGGAAATGACAGGGTACAGCCTTGCATGCAGCTGGCTGAGTGTCCAGTTGGAACTCCTGGTGGGAATGGCTGCCTGTGGCGACCCTTCCTTGCCTGGGTGTGACACTGTTGCCTATATTGTTGGTCACCATTTGATTTTATTGTCCCACTAGTACATGACTGCTGATTTTATGAGCATAACCCAAGATACCAGCCCTGAGCTCTGCTAACACTTTTTTTTTTAACTTCCCAAGGAGTCTTTATTCTTGGTCATTTGATCCCGCTGTGGCCAACTCTGGGCTTTTAATCCCTCTTGTTTATAATGACTTTAATCTCCGTCATATTTATCCTTTAGTGAGACAGATCCCACTCTCCCTGTGCCTTGCCACGTGACCACATCAGTTAGGCCTGGTGACAGTGCCTTTAAACCCGTCTGTCTCTTGAAAGAACCGTCTCCAAAGGCTTAAGCCTACGCCCATAAATAATCTTTGAGGGACCTTTAAAAGCAAACCTGATAAACAGGATCAGAGAGTAGACTGAATGGAGACCACCCTGGACAGGATAAGCTGGGGTTTTGAAATGGAAAATCAGTCTGTTTTTCTATGCCATTTTGTTTCAGCCTCCTACCTCTGAAAGAAAGAGAAATTTGATCCACTGATTCCCAGGCTCTGGAGTACTCGCTTCTGGCTTGGGAATATTCAGGTTGCAGATGTCTGGTGTCTTTTGCAGGGGCCTGGACCCATCAAAGCCAGTCATTCTGTAACCAGGGGTGCCTGGGTAATGTTACCTGGGACCAAGTATTCAATGTCTGAGACTTTTGGAGGACATCTCATTCAAACTGCCACAGCCACCAAAGCCATCCTAACCAGCAGCCTTCAGATTTCAAGTTCTTTTCTTGCAAATTTAAAGAATGAAATTCAGCGATGACAGAGGGTGAAGTTCAGAGAGAGAGAGAGACAGAGGCAGAGAGAGAGAGAGACAGAGACAGAGAGACAGAGAGAGAGGAGAGAGACACAGAAAGAGAGAGACATACAGAGAGAGAGGAGAGAGAGATAGAGAGACAGACAGAGAGACAGAGAGAGAGAGACAGACAGAGAGAGAGAGAGACAGAGAGAGAGAGACAGACAGACAGAGAGAGACAGAGAGTGAGTTCAGAACTCCTTTATATCAGGAGTGGTCCCTGGAGAAGACAGTACCATCCACCTGTTAGCCTGGGAACTTTTTTAAGGACTTAAAGCAGAAACAGGTGAGACACAGGGAGCAGGATGAACTCCAGTTCTCCTTCTGCGTCAGTCTTGTCCTGGAGCAGAGCTTCTAGGAAGGAAGGGAAACATAACAAGAACCAGGGGTGGAGGGTAGGAGGAGCAGAGCTGGGCAGAACTCTTCCCTGGAATTCTTGGCCTCCGGCAACAGATAGTCTCAGTGATGCTACTTTGGAGTCTCTACCCTGCTGGACCAGTTTCTACCTCCTGTTCTTGTCAGTTGGGCCCCTTCCCTCTGTCTTTCTGTCCATGTCTACTTAGTTCTTAATTCAAATCTCTCCTTGGCTCGGCCCACTCAGCCCCATCTTAGGGTTGCTCTAACAAACACCACAACTCAGTGGCTGAAAGCAGCAGGCTGCGCCTTCTCCATAGCTCTCCAGGCCAGAAGTGTGAGATCAAAATACCATCATCACTGCACAACCCACTAAACTCTCTGGGAAGACCTATCTCTGTTAGAATTCCTAGCCACTCCCCCAGCTACATGACCGAGCGTGTGCTGGCAAGATGCTTAGTCATCCCAGGGCCTTATGTCCATGCGCTGCGTGATCACATAATTTAAGAGCGGTGTGATCACTTAATCTATGTGCTTGCGTGGCATAGCTACATAAGACCATATGCACATGTGCAAAACTGTGGAGGGGGGGACCTATAATAGCGTGTTCCACATATTCCTCCCCTCTCTTCCTGCATGGTCATTTCATTAGGCCTATGCACATCTTTCCTGTTCCTTCTCTTTAAAAAACTCTCACACTGGGTTTTGTTGTACCTTGTGGCTTTTCTCGTATGGTAAACACCGCTGCTTAATGAATAACATTGAGCCACTTAATAAATAACAATCTCCACTCTCCTTAGTCCCCAATCCCCTGCTCCGGTTCCCGACAGCTCCTGGAACTCCTCTTGCCTACCTTCATATGGCCACCTCCAGTCTCTGCAGTATTGCAAATACCCTATGCTCCCAATCACCCTGTCATTTAGGGGACACCTTAATATGGATTTCTAGGAGCCAGCCATTCACCCACACATCTTCCTACCAAGGGCAGCTTGGTTTTGTTATCTCCACCAGCAGCAGAAGCAGGTACCTCCGGTCATAGGACCAGACTTGTGCCTGTAGCCCTGGGAGACTTGCATCAATCCTTCTGAGTTCTTGCCCTTGATGCCCCACTGCCACTGCCCTGGCTCCTCTCCTGTGTGGCTCATGCCATTCACATAGACACATTGCCTGGCAGTCTCCAAAGAAGAGCTGAGCACATTCCAGGGAGCCTGCAGGGTACTGGGCCCATGGACAGCAGGGAGTCAGAGTACCCTGGACATCCTCTCCCTGAAATGACCTTCATTTGGCACAGGAAGGGAGTCAGAGACACACACACTTTCCCTGGAGAGGCATAGGAACATTTAGATGAAAAGCAAAACCCCCTCAAGGTACCTTCTAGCTGGGCCTGCACCAGGTGAATGGCCGGTCAAACCCATTTCCCTTCTTGGGTTCATTCACTGTCCGCTGTCCCCTGGGGCCTTTGGTCAGGAAGGAATAGAAACAGTACTCAGCCAAGATGGGAAGTCCAGCAGAGAACAGCACGGGAGTGGGGGTGGGGGGAGTGGCTGATGCAACAGAACCAGAAACTTCTGATTTTGATCCCTCTCATCATCAACCATCGTTTTTGGTCATGCAGAGGCCGAGTGACGTCACACAGGGCTGGAAAAGTATGTAGGTACCATTCCACAGAGGGCCAAGCTTTTAGCAACGGGCTCCAACAGTGCCGTAATTCTTCTCTACGGCTACACCATTGCCCATGCTCTGATTCTCTCGGCAGCTCACCAGCCGAACCAACAGGAGAAAACGTAAAATTCTTCCTTATCTCTCCAGTCTGGTCTCGCAGTGTTGCTGCCTGGGAAGGGACAGCTTGGCCCAGAGGAGTGTGTACATACTGGCTCCCCTGATCCCCAGACTGTCCAGGTGGGTGGACACCAGACTTCTTACACATCTGTGCTGGGTGACTCCCTGCTTGCAGTCTGGGGATGATGCCCAGGTTAGCCTTAGCCCTTCCTGTTTACACCCAAAGTTGTAATTGAGCTTCCTAAATCTGGAACTGCTGCTGGCAGTGGTGGACGGGATGGAGGGGAGTTGGCTCTCGTGTGAGATTTTACAGAGCTACATGCTGTTGTGTCAACAGGTCTAGCTGGTTCACTCTTTCCAGTACGTCTCTTGTTATAGATGAAGCATTGTATGGAAGCTCTTCAATGAACACCAAATTAGCAAATGAGCTGATTGAAATCGCAGCGAATCACCACTGACAGTCTGATGCTCTCCCCCAGGGTTCTGTTCCTACCAGAGTGGCTTAGAGCTGCAGTGTTGCTCCAAGTTGAATGTATGTGCAAGTTGCCTGGGAAGCTAGTGAAAATTCATGCTCTACCTGAGAAGGCCAGTATGAGGCTGAATGTCCGCGGATGCTGGTATTTCCGGATCAGGATGTTGGTGTGTCTGCAGATGCTGAGGCTTTTCTGGAGGATGCTGATGCATCTGCTTCAGGAACCTTTTTGTGTACCAAGTTCCAATGCTGCCTTTTCCAAATTAGAGTCCTGGGGAGAAGACTATTGGCTCTCCCAAAACCTGTTTTCTCCTCAAGAAAATGAGAATAACATCTTCCTACCACGTAGAGGTTTGGAAAAGACGAATGATGTAAACAACAGTACCCTGTACCTGATAACCGGTACCTAGCACAGGTTTGTTAAAGGATGCAATGATCTCAAGGACACTGAGCTTTTTCTTCTGACTGCTGTCAGCCAGCATCACATGGTGACCATTTTCCCAGTGTAACCAAGTCTCTGCAAACAGTGTTTCATACCTGTGTTTTAATGGGCACTACTTTGAAGGACTGAAATTATTTAAGATGTGGAAATAATGGAGTTTTTGTTTGTCTCATAACCCAATAAAACCATGTTGACAAAGTAGCTATTTTTATAAGAGTTCTAGGCTTTTTAAAAAAAAGTATATTGCACTTTCCTCCACTAGCAAAACAAGTCACAGGCATTTTTAGAGAGAACAGCTGTAGCAATTTATATGTTCTCAGGCAAGGATCTCTTTTTTTCTGTTTGAAGTTCGGAGGGTTCCTGGAATCTAGTGAGCTCTCGACAGCAGTTATAGAGATAATTATGTTGGCACCTCAAAAAAAAAAAATACCCCAACCAACCAACCAAACAAAAAAATTATAACTCTAAATTAGAGACTTTTAGACAAAGCTCATTTCATGTCTATTTCCGGCCCGGTGATGGAGAAAACAGCCACAGAGTAGAAGCTGTGCAGTGGAGGAATTCTGATGAATTAAGGAAAGACTGCAAATATTTTAGCATCCTCTTATAACTTGCTGTTTTCTGTGTTATAGCCAGGAACTCTTTTCCCGTGTGTGTGTGTGTGTGTGTGTGTGTGTGTGTGTGTGTGTGTGTGTGTGTTGGCATATGTGCTGGTTTGTATGATTATGTGCTGTCTGCACAGTCCAGAGGTCAGCATCAGGTGGCATTCTCCTCAGATGTCACCCATTTGTTGGGACAAGGTCTTCCACTGGCCTGGGGCTCACTGGCTGGTGAACCCCAGGGATCTTTCAGTCTCTCTACCACTGGGAAAATAGACACAGACCAACCACCATATCTGTGCTTCACTTTTTAAACATAAGTTCTGGGCATTACACTAAGGTCCTTGCACTTCTGTGACAAAACTGAGCTGTCTCCCAAGATCCCTTTCCAGACATTTGGTGGAACTTCTGTTAACTTTCTAAGAATGCTATTGCTCTCCTTTTCTGGCACTCTCCAAGATCCCCTCTCCAGGCTCAAAGAAGTCTGCTGGGAATAGGGCTGTGTATTCTCAAGCTTGAGAAAGTCCCAGTGGGACCCAGGTGGGCAGATAGGCTGCTAAGGTCAGTTACACAGCATCCACCTAGGATGGAACGGTTGCCATAAGCCTGTTACAAGTGCCTTTCTCTGTTTTTGGAGATTGGGAAATTCATAAAGAATGAGTAGGTTAGCTCAGGGTTGATTCTGAAGGCTGGGAAATTCATGAGCATGGTGCTGTCATCTGCTGAAGCCTCTGTTGTGGTCAAGGCATAGAGGATGTGCTGTACAGTCATATGGTGGTGAGACATAGCCAAACTCGCTTTTATAATGAGAGAGAGACAGAAACAGAGACAGAGACAGAGACAGAGACAGAGAGACAACCCGGTCCATGAATGGTTTAGTCCAACCTTGGCTGTCTCACTTACTTGATATGATAAAATGCCCTGACTAAAGCAACTTAAGGATGGGTTCATACTGGCTCATAGCTTGAGGCACAGTTCTTCATGGTGGAAAAATTAAGGCAGAGGGAGTTTGAAACAGCTGGTGGCACTGCATCCCCTGTCAGGAAAAAGCAAGGAGTGCTGATGCTCAGCCCCCTCTCTCCCTTTCCTTCAGTGGAGGACCCAAGCCTAGGGAATGCCCCCCCCACCACTGTTAAGCATGCCCAGAGGCTAAACTGATATGCTTGGAGGCTTGCCTCCTAGGTGATTTCAGATGTTGTCAGATGACTATTAACCATCACCATAGCAACCATGGCATAGTCAACAGTGAAACATGCCACTGAGTCCTACATCTTAATCTCTCACAACAGGGATTAGGTTTCAACTCTGCTTGGGTGGGGACATTTAAACCTTAATAACTAGAGATGTTTCTATCTTGTTAGTCTTCACCTATGGCTTTTCCAGGGCCATTCCTTGGAGCTTAGCCATGCCTTTGTTTTCTTCCTAAGAACCAATCTCAACCCTGAGTTATATACATTTCTCTATGGACTCCTTCGAGGGGAATCTGGGAGAACCCAGGGCTTCTGATTAAGCATTCTACTCCAGCAGACCCAGGACTTACAGACTGACACTCTGTCTTTTTAATCAGTAATCATGTTTATCCTTGGGGAAGTTGCCAGAACAAATATTATTTCGTTAGTTTTAACATCTGTTCACATGAAATCTGATATTCAAATTCACCCCAGTCATGTTCTCTGATAGATACCATAATGAATGTGCCCCCGGGAACTTTCACACCCAGTGTTTGCAGCCAGCTCTGGCTATTGTCACTTCAGAGGACATGCTCCTTTCTCCCTGGTTTCTGAAGCAATGCTTGCTTCAACCACTTCAGACAGTGGAGATGAAACTGCAAAGGAAGACTTTTGCTTTCTCCTAGCACGGGACCCTTTAGGTGGGGTGTTCTAGAATGGTCTCTGTTTCACACTGTAGTTGACAGCTCACCAGATTTGCAAAAGTTTGACAACTCTTTTTCTTTTGAAGATATATTTGGATGTGTCACTGGCAAGCCACATTCTGCTTTCTGCATCTGAGGTGAACAGATCAAGCCAAGGGGATATAAACTGAGGGACCCACTCTTGGAACACCCATGGGTGGGGCCCCTCAGAGACATTCCTGGTCATCAGTTGTCTCAAGGTTTCCTCCCAACATTAATGGCACCACAGAGTGGCCATGAACAACAACAGTCAGTCCACATAGTCTATCAAGAGTCCTAGATAAAGGATTGGCAGGCACTGTGACTGGCTGTCACTGCTCTGTTTGTCATCTGGTCAACCCCCAAGTGTTGGTTCTGAGAGAAAGCCTAACAATTAGCCTCTTAACAGCCTTGAGACCTCTGTGAGGTGAGTCACTGGTGGGAAGGAGCTGATCACAAATGCACAGGTCCCCAGGTCTGTGTGCTGTCCCTGCAGTCACAGAAGTCACGGGAAAATAAGCCCAAAGGTTCTCACGGAGAACTTGCTAAGGGGTTGAGTGACATTCCTCCATCTGTGGAGGATGCTGGGTCATTTTATCTTTTTTAAATTAGTTAACTAAATTTTTGTTGGTTGTATCTATGGTGTGTTAAGCACAACCCCCCCCCCCCTGCTTCCTGCCTCCTCCCCTCCCCACCGTTAGTCCTCATAAGCCCCTGGTGGCTCTACATCTCCTTTCATGTCAACACACATGTTTTTATGTGTCTGTATAAAATCTAGGACCAACACACAAGAGATACCATAATACTTATTTTCCTGAGGCATTCATTTAATATGGTTGGCTCAGGTAGTATCCATTTCCACATTTTCCTTTGTTGTGCCTTGGTTGTTAGATACTAGATTGGGCCCATAACTCAGCTTCCATGAAGAGAGCTTCAGTAAACACTGATAAGCAAGGGTCTCTGTGATGTGCTGTCTTAGAGTCTTTTGGGTAAATACCAGGAATAGTGTAACTGGATCCCATGGAAGGTCCACTGCTAGTGTTTTGAGAACCTTCCACCAGTGTACGTGACACACATTCCTCCCTCTTAGGACTACTGTGTCTTCCAAATTGGCCTCACACCTGCTGTTCCCTAAGAATACCTTTCTGTATTGACCCTGAGGTCTGTGACTTGCAAGTAGGTGACAGGGCTGGGAAGATGCTGGACACTGTTTTTAAAAGTCTTTGATGAAATACAATCATATTAACTTTGTTATCATAAACCTTTTTGACAATTTATTACTTTTATGTAACACATTGTGATCATAGCTCTTCCTTCATTACCATATTCCCTTTTATAATGATTCCTGCTCTCCTCTCTCTCTCTCTCTCTCTCTCTCTGTCTCTCTCTCTCTCTCTCTCTCTCTCATATTCACGGAGTGGTACAGCTCTCACCAGAGTCAGAGAAACAACTTTTAGTAGTGAGCAATGGTTAAAGCAGAGACTCATAATGCACCAAAATTTTAAGAACAGGGACTTCCGAGTGCTCTGCTTTGAATGGATAATCTCTATCAGACACTTTGAGGTCCAGGGAACATCATGGAAGAGTGTGAGAGCCAGAAGATGGGAGAGGCACTATAAAGCGCTGTGTTCTGGACATGATGTGGCCCTTGAAATCATCAGGACTGTTTTCAAGTGTATATTTCAGCCACAGCCATTTCCAGAACTTTCTAATCTTCCCAAACTGAAATTCTGTCACCATTAAATGATGACAGTTTGTCTTTGTCCCTCTTGCCCTTCCTAGAAACCACTGCTCTACTTCTTGTCTCTATAAATTTGGCAACTCTAGGAACTTTGCATAAGAGGATCATAATACTATTTGAGTTTTATATATGGCTCATTTCTCTCAGCATAATGTCTTCAAGGTTCAACCATCTCACAATATATGAGGATGTCTTCCTTTTTAAGACTGACTAATATCCCACTGTGTGGATATATCACATTTTGACTTTCCATTGATCTACTGATGGACACTTCTATGGCTTTCACATTTAGCCTTTGGGTACAATGCTGCTATGACTGTATGTGCACAATGGCTCTTCAAGTACCTGCTTGCACTTCTTTTGAGTCTGTACCCACAAGTAGACTTGCTAGATAGTGTGGCAGTCCTCTGTTGAATGCCTTGAGGTCCGGTCTTTGTGTCTTCCACAGCAACTGTGTCACTGGAATTCTCATCAGTCTCCACATCCTCTCCCACACTCATTAGTCTCCAGTTTCTAATAGCAGCCACTCACGTGGCTGTGATGTGAGGTGACATCTCCCTGTGCTCTGGACTTGTCATTCTGTAATAACAAGTGGTGAGCATTCCTTCCTGATCAACTTATTGACCAACTATAGATCTCTAGAGAAATGTCTGCACAAGCCCTTTGCCCATTTAATCAGGGGAAGTGGTGTGTTTTCTGTTGTTTACAGGGGTGCTTCATGCAGGCTGGATATTAAACCCTCATCAGATGTGAACATGTGAATATTGCCCTCTGATACCAGTGGCCTTTTCTGTCTTCATTGTGACCTGAGACAAAGAACTTTTCATCTTAATGCAGGCCGTTTCTTCATTTTTCTCTCTTGTTTTCTCCACACATCATTGGAAGGCATCTCTTGGTGGATATCAAAGGACCAGACAGAAGTGGGAGAGAGCTTCATGATGAGTTTCCTGCGGCTTCAGTAGGCTCCTACCATAACTGGAAGCTTGCACTGTGTCTGTCACATCTGCTCCCTGCCGAGACTGTGTGTGAGCTGAGGTCTGCATCCGCCATCTCTGCCCTCGGAGGCATGAGCAAGCTCCTGCTGAAACTCCTTCCTAACTTCAGGCTCTGTCAGCGTTCAGCCACCACAAGGCCCTGGAGCCCAGCTTTGGAAACCTAAACGGGCAAACGCCTCTCATGTCAACAGACTCCTGTGACCCCTGCCTTACTGGCTGTACATCATTTTCAAACATTTGTGTAGACACACAGCATGCTCCCACATGCTGGAGTGTAGACCATCTCCTAATACTTTGCTATTTGGCATGATGTGGACATTTTAATCTTGGCTTTGTTACTTAGAATGTGAAAGTTACATGCTCTACTCTCTGTATATTATGTTCGTGTAAAAATTGTCATTTCTGGGGGCTGGTGAGCTGGCTCAGCCAGTAAAGGCACTCTTTCCTCCTTTCCCCTCTTCCTGCTTCCTGCTCCTCCTTCTCACCAGGATTGTGGGACTTCCCAGAATCCCCACACCTCCTTCCTGAAAACTGTCCCTCAGCATGGTCTTCTCATCCTTCTGCCCAAAGACTTCTCTCACCCCCTCCGTCTTCATCTCCTCTGACATCCCGGTGAGCAGCTTCAACTCTGCTCCAGGGGTTTTTCAACCACTTCCCAGGAAAATCCAAAACCCCTATCTTGGGTGACAGTGTCCTCTTATCCAAAAATCAGGTGTGAAGTCCCCCCTCCCTACTGCCAATACTACACAGGATGGGAGAGTGGATTAAGATAACCTGAGAATCTGTGTAAAAAGCCTTAATCAAAATGAAAATGTCTGGGTCTCCCAGGGGAGTTCCACACACACACCCCCTCCACATCATGTGGCCCCTGCTCAGGTCATTCAGCCCTACTCTGTTCATTCTGTTCCGCTCAGTTTGCTTTTCTCCCCAAGGTTCCAGAACATTCTCTGGCTAATGTGCAAAACCAAATGAGAACAGAAAACATAAAGGCTGTGGGCCCACAGCTGAGCTGACTCCAGCTGAGCTGGGGTCAGTTCCCAGGTGATGAAGAGATGGTGGGTGGTTTGGAGGAGGCCAGAGTCCAAGTTCCGAACTAACCAGCAAATTCAATTAGCCAGAGCAGTAGTCCACTGGCATCTGATGAGCCCAGGTATCGCCCACAGGCATCCTCTGAGCTAACGCCCTCTCAACAGACACACCCAGGAGCTGCCCTCTGACAGACAGGAGACCCTGCTGTCCATTCAGCGTGAGTTGAGGCTGGGAGCTGCTGAGCAAGCCGCTTTATAAGGAAGAGATGACGTGACTTTCCCCACATCTGCTTTCTCCATCTGACCAATTTGCTTGTGTCTTACAAGGAATTGTAAGAAAGCTGAGCCATCCTGGGGTTCATGGAGGGATGGAGTTTTTATTAGTTTTTGTGTTAAAACAAACATGAACTATACCGGCTGTTGCACCAATACTCAGAGGAAGGAGCTGTTTATGGGACATCTACATCTCTCTGATTTCAGATGTCTGCCGTGTTGTTTATTTCACTGTTTTCTGAGGGCTCCACAGAAATTGTTTCTCGGAATCCATGTGGCTTTAAGATTCTGGGTACTGCTATGTCTTGGTTTAGGCAGAATGAATTCAGAGTCTTTCTAAAGCCCCTGGTCAGGAGTGAAATCTGTTGCCAGAAGGAGCTGAAATATTAAAAGCTTCAAAACTCAGTGCACACGCCCTCTGTCATGGTTTGAAATGATGTAATTTTACAAGTATTGGGAAGTTTCTGTGAACCACGCCACCAGCCGCACTGTCTGCATCTGTGAATGTTTGGCCACAGGTATTGGTGACAAATCTCTTGGTCCTATCATTCTGAGGCTCACATCATTAGAACTGGTTCACCCTAGAGGCCTAGACAGTGGGGCCTAGTTCCACGCAATGCCCATCCACACCTTTACAGGACACATCTGTCCTAAACTGTTGCAATGCCCCATGTACAGGGAATGGCGGGTTTCCTTTGTTACTGCCATTGTTTACAGAAACATGTAATAAAGTGAACTGTAAACAGTTGTAACTGCTTGGGAACAGCTACTGTCAAATGTTCTCTGAGGCCACGAACCGTGGGTGAACCTGTAGTAGAGTATCTCATTCTCTGGGCTGTGTTCTGTTCTTCCCGATGTTCCCACCTCATTCCATGTCTCCGTTTTCACCTATATTCTCTAGAAATTTCTTGAACCCCTTCCCAGTGTCCACTCAGACCACTTGGTTGTTATCTACATAGTAGCCAGAAGGATTTGTCTCTAGGGGCCCATCACACTGGCCCCAGGCAGACATCGGCGTCCCTTACATCTGTCCCAGCCCTACCCATTGGTCTCTCTTGTTCATTTAGAATATGCCAAGTTCTTTTCACCTCTGGAGTTTGAGACTTGTTGTTTCCTCTTTCTAGCTCCTTCCCCAGGCATCTGCAGGTCTGCTGATGTCATCACCCTTAGTGAAACTATCCTTCACTGCTCTACTTTGCACATGGTTTTGCCTATTTCCCAGTCAACCTGTTTCTCTTCTTTCTGCCTACATCCCAATAAGAGATGGCACCAGAGATGAAGGCTCTTGACTTCTTGGAGACTAGGTCTAAATTTGGGGATTAGATCCTAAAACTAAAAGACCTTATACAATCTTTTCACTGATGTTCTGAATTGCTGTCTCTTCGAGGATCCAGCCATCTGCCATGTCTCATGGTTGTTTAAATGGCTCTATGGAGAGGTCATAGGGTGATGAATGGTTTTTCTTCTTTTTTCCCCCACAGTCACGAGACTGAGCTGTCTTGACAATGGATTCCTAGGCCTCAACTGAGCTTTTACATAGGTGACCCTAACCCCAGTCACACCTTCACTATGACCTTCTGGAAAGAACTTGAGTGACATTGTCTAGCTTATCTGAATCTGAATCCTGTCCTACAGAAACTG
This sequence comes from Onychomys torridus, assembly GCF_903995425.1. Lineage (NCBI taxonomy): Eukaryota > Metazoa > Chordata > Mammalia > Rodentia > Cricetidae > Onychomys > Onychomys torridus. Next base: position 6,009,859 of record NC_050465.1, read on the forward strand.
TAATGTAGGAAATAAGTTCTATAAAGACCAGCTACAATGACGAAGAGTTTCCAAACCCACAAGCAATAGGACACATTATCGTGTATACTGATGGTCACAGGAATGCGTGTGTCCAGCCAGGACCTCACATCACCCTACTGGACAAGCCTAATAGAGTCCAGTCCCAGTGACCACACCCTTATCTTTACACATTCTCCCAAGTAACCCTGGGTCTCAAGCACAGCACATGGGAGTGAGAGGGCAGGGACTCTGACTCTCGAAACCACCCAGAGAGCCGCATGCCAAGCCATACATTACTCTTTTCATATCATTTCTGTCTTTTAGGTATGATCATTTTTGTATTTTTTTTTCAATTTCCAGCGCTCTTATCCTCTTAGACTGGGATTACTCCCACACATTTCCCGATGTGTCCTGGGTACAAACAAACTCAGTTCTCTGCTCACACGATTCCCTTTGTCTGTGTTTTAGCAGCGTGTTCACATCCCTTGCCTTATGGCCTGTGGGGATCCACCCATCAAGACCCACTAACCATCTCCCTCACATGGAGGTTCCAGACAAGCTTGTCCAGAGACAACATGGAATAAGATCACCTTGCCCGATATCCTCCTATATCATTATTGATGTTCTCACTGGATATTTGTATCCGTCAGGCATGGTAAGCCAGGCTACAGTAACAAACAAGCCCAGCATGTCGTATGAGTGAGTCACTAAACTTGATCTTTGCTTTGCTGTTTTTCTCCTGCTCATGATAAGCATCCACAGCTGCCTGGCTGAGGCAGGAAGTCATGGCTTTTTCATGGACCCAGATGGAAGAAGGCTCTGTCTTTGTATTTCCGTAGTGGGTAAGGCAGCAGAAAGGCTTTCTTGAGAAGCTCATCTGCTCTTAGGTTTCTCTCTGGAAGTGACATGTGCATCTTGAGACTCCATCTCATTCATCATGGCACTCAGCAAGGCAACACCTAACTTCCTCCTTAGGACTCTAAGTTGCCTGGCAAGGAATGGAGCAGTATAATGACTGTGTTCCTGGTGACCACCATAAGGCTCTGGCTCTGGTGTTCTACACTTTGTGGATAACCTGGTGACAGATGACAATCTTCTCATCCGACTGAAAGAAACGTTACTGACATGTAAGCCAACTGGCTGGATGTTCCAGTGAGGACTAAATCTAGCTTTGAAGGGACTGGCTGCAGCTAGCCAGACAGTGGTAAGAGGTTCATCTCTAGCTCCTGCTTTTGTATGGGTTTTGTTTTCAGTCTCCCAAAGATCAGAGATCCTGAGTCCATCTTTTCCAGCAATCTCAATGTGTGCTTCAGAATGGCGGCTGCCTGGGGTAGGTCATGTGCCTCACATCTTAGTTGATCATGGTGGTTAGTTGATCGTAGTGACTACTTACCGGCCTGTCCTAGGTCAGGGCTTTTTTTTTTTTTTAATGACCCAAAACAGGGACAGCTTCACCTGACCTAGCTTTTGCCTGTGAGCAGAGGGACCGTAGTTCCTAGGAGAAACCAATGTGCTCTTGTGTGAAGAAGGGATGGGTACAGGACAGATAAAATGGCAGCTGTTCTCCATACATGTTGCTTATGGATTTTTTTTTCTATTTCCCCAAGGCCTGGAAACTCACATGGCCCACACGGTCCACACTAGCCCTTATAACTAAGCCTTTTTCTCCTTCAGGGTTCATCCATCCCTGTGTGCTCTGGATTGAATTTGATGGCAGCCAGAACAGTGTCGTGAGGATGATGAAGCTAAGAACACCATGGGGCCCTTGGCTTCTACAGGTCCAAATCCATCTTCTCAGGGAACCAGGGGTAATTAAGTTAAAAAGAAAAACCTCCCCAAAGCCAAACCCAAGAATATTTTTAATCACTCTTCTGAGAAACTCACTTTCCTTCAGCCCTGACACGGAGGTGGAGACAGCATGCTATTTCGCACAACTGGAAGACTGTTCAGCTAATTAGCATGGAGGCCACTGCTAGGTAGGGCTGGCCCCACTTTAGACGACTTTACCTCCGGTGGTAGCTATTTCTGGAAAGCTTGCGGTTCGCGGGAGATTTCTGACATAATGCTTTCTATAAGAAGAGGAAGGCAGCAAGTCCCCAACCTCAGAGCTAACAGCAGGGTTAGAAATGACATTCAAGTTGATGGTTTATAAACCCCCTGAGATGGAAGGTGATCATTGCCGGCAGCAAGGGTTCAGTGAGGGCCCATCATGGGAGCTTAGCTTCATTTCCTTGTTTTGACAGAGAAATTGGAGCTGCAGAGCCAAGGCCTCCTACAGACGCAGGATTTCTCCATGGAAGCACTGCTTTTGGAACAGTTTCTCGTGGTGTCCTCTGGAGTATATGCCGAGGGATCACTCAGGATCGGAAGGGATTAATGAGGGCCCAGAATAGGCCTGGATGCTCTTGTGAGGGACAGTTTGGCTTTCTGCAGGCCCCCGTCGTTTTCTCTGTACTGTAAAAATGATTCTGTCCATGCTTTGGGTGACTTCGGTAGAGTATTAGGTCTGACTGTTGCTTTAAAATGTCTCACATACTGAAATAGCAGGGACACTGACAACCTTCAGCAGCCACCAAGAGTCTTGAGCACTCACTGAGCTCTGGACACAGTGCTCACAGTGTTATAGAAATTTGATTGTCAATGTCTTGTAACCCAGCAAGGTGGGACAGTCACTTTCTCATTTCACTCATAGACATCTAAGGCTGGCACTGGGCACTCATTTGGGAAAACCATCTCAGCTATCCCTATGTCCAAGCAGCTTTCACCGAAATGCCTAGGAAGCTGGAGGAGGGAAGTGCTTACTTTGTGTCCACTTAATGAGGGGTCCCACCTAAGCTGGGCAGGTGTGTATGTGGCCACAGTCTCTCTCGGTCACTGCCCTTCAGGGGCCATCTTGTTTCTCTAAAGTCTACACGCTTTGGGAAAGGGCCCCAGACCTCGGCTAAGGGAGAAAATGGTGAGCCAGGTCTGGGGTAAGCAGTACCCTTGCTCTTCATGATAAGTCTCGGAGAAACAGCCTCATCCCCTCGGGTAGTGAGTGCCCTGGGCAACTCTCCTCATCTCCAAGGCTGACAGTCACGGTCCCTGTGGTAAGTGGACCCCAAGTGGATAGCAGATGCTAGGTACCCGGGTTTGGGGCTTTAGGATTCTGATGATGGGGCACACAGGTCACAGTGTTCAGCGTGAGGTCCTTTCACATATGACAGAATTAAAAATGTTAAATTGGGAAACTACTTAAAGGCTTAAATTAAATTTTAAAGAGCTGAACATTTTTGAAGTCCAGAAAGCAGCACATGCATAATAAAAAGCAGAAGAAGAGTCTTTCCTTTGTCAGCTGTCTGTCTCCCTCCGTAGTGTCTCCCTTCCGTCTGTCAGTCTGCTCTTGGATTGTTTCCAGATTTAACCACAGCCTTTGCTTGCCTCTTTCCGCAGAGACACCAGGAAGTCAAGCCCAGCCTCCCTTTAGCGGGACGGTCACCTGGCTCTGTTTTGCTGACAGTCTGAAGGTTTTTAACTTCTCAAGCCCGCCGATGGTCAGGGTCATGGCAAGGTTAGGTAAGTGCTGGAAATGTCTGGTAAACCTCCGGAAAGGCTGCCATCAACTCTTTCCTGTCTGGTGTCAGAGCACTGGAAAGTTTCTGTCACCATTCCCAACATCCTTTGAGCCAATGGCACCTGTCACTAGTAGTCAGAGCCCCCCACAAGATGGCTGTGGGTAATGAGTGTGCACACAGAAAGGACATGAAGCCCAGAAAAATAACCCATGTTCACACAAAGCACATCCCCAACGCATCTTCCTGAGTAGACCACCAGTGTCCCTGGTCTCTCCAGCACTATCAAGGGAGAAAGACAGGAAGTCTTTCTGGAGAAGTCTTGTGGAGTGACTCGTATACATTTTATGTGACATTTACAAACTTTATTCTTAATTTTTAGCTACAATATTTTGGGTAGAAGGCAGGCAGAAAGCAAAATTTTGAATCGATTATTAGGCTGCAATGCTTCTGAAGTGAACAAAGATGAGTTCCCCGTGGGAGGAAACTCTCTGAGTATGCATGACACTGTGGTTCACACTGGGCATCTGCAGCGTTGAGTGTGGCATACTTGAGGTTTTTGTTTTTTTTTTTTTTTTTTCATGGTTTCACTGTCTACATGCAGGAGCTTTAATAGTGCTCTGGTTTGCTTTCTGTTGCCGTGAAAAAACACCATGACCACAAGCAACTTGGCTGGGGAAGGGGTGAGGGTTATTTCAGCTTACTTATACAGCCCATCACTGAAGGAGGCCTGGCCACAACTCAAGACAGGAATATGGAGGAAGGAACTGAAGCAGAAGCCATGAAGCAGCTCTACTGACCAGCTTGCTTCCTTAGGTTTTCTCAGCTACCTTTCTTACACAGCCCAGGCCTGCATGCCTAGGGATGGCACCATCCACAGTGGGCTGGGCCCTCCTACATCAATCCGCAGTCAAGAAAATTACCTCCAAAGACATGCCCATGGGCCAGTTCCTCTTCCCAGGTATTACGACAGATGGCAAAGCACAAGTCAGTGGTAGAGGAGGAAATGAGTCATTATAGCATCCAGTCCATGTGGAAAATTCTAGAACCTGTAGAGGACTGGACAGATTTCTTTGTGGGCATTTGGGAAGAAGTGTGTCTGTCCATAGACAAAAGTCTCTGCTGAAGTGCACTGAGCACTTCATTCTGTTGGCTGAGATCAGATCCACACACTCAGGAACTCAGATGTGATGTTGTGTGTCTTTTTAGGGGGACAGGGCAGGGAAGTGCTCCCAGCTTGAAGTACATGGAGGGGTCTGCTGACAAATGTCACAGTGTATTGAGATCAATGAGGCATCCCCAAGGGCCTAATCCCTTGAGAACACTATAGAAATTACTTTAGTTGGAAAACCTTTATGGTCATGGCTGGAGGAGAAAGTCCAGGATAGTCATGTGGAACATCAACTTTGATTAAAGAAACCTAATCAAAGGTTGGACTTTGATCTGAAGTAAGGGCTGCCATCTGTGCACACCAGTTGTCCCTATGGCAGGCCATTTTTGGAGGACACCGGCTAGAAGGAGAACTTAATTCTGAGACAAGTTGACACAACACTATCCCCTCTGGCGGTAGTTAGCCAACCACATGGAGACCACTGCCATCTCCAGACAATCAAACTATGTGGTCCTGGATAACAGACTCTATCAGGTGGGAAGTCAGGCACTCAGCACTTCCCAAAGCCATTTGAAATCAATTCACTAGCAGTGTTCATCACAGCTGGAAGACTGGCTAGGGTGTGGAGAACTGTTTTTTTCTGGGAGGTTGGGCAGTTCTTCTTCCAGAGGGACAGACACTGTATTGCTTATGAATGACACTTCAAATATGTTCACAGGTTCTTTGTGGGGTAGGGTGGGGGGAGTGGGGGGGGTGGTCAGAGCTGCAGGAGCCACACCAAGAACCTGGAAACCCTGGTTGTGACCTTAACATGGATTCCATCTTGTCACCTTTAAGAAGAACATGAAGCTAGAGAGATTCATATTGTTTAGGAGTACTTGTTGCTCTTCCACAAGTCCTGGGTTGGGTTCTGAACACCCACATTTGGTGGCCCCAGACTGCCTGTAACTCTAGTTCCAGGGGATCTGATGCCCTCTTCTGGCCTCCAATGGTACTCACATTCACATGCACATACCCCAGTCCAAGCAAACACACATAAGTAAAAATAATAAATCTTAAAAATGGAACATGCTTTTAGCTGACGTTTGCTCTAGCCATTAACGTTTTTCTTCACAGCATTTTTTGAATCATTTCTCTTTATCCATTCCTTTCTCTTTCCCACTGTCGTGAGGAACAATGCACAATCTTGGCCCATTCAGGGAGGAGAATGGCTCATGATTTCTGAAGTGGATTTTGTGCCCAATTCAGACTCTCACATGATTCTTATCGTAACAGGCCTTTGGAGGGCAGCTGTGCAGGCAGTGAGGAGGACATAGAAGCTGAGCTTGCATGTCTGGCTGAGAGACCCGCTGAGCCTGCAACCCCCACGGTACAGTGCTCCCCCATTGCTAAAGGCTGGTCATGGCCACAGAAAGTCCTCAGTGCTGACTCCGGACTGCCTGTTTTGGCCTGTGAAGGGAACAGCCATGGCCATTGTGTTAAGCCTGGAGCTAACTCTGTATCTGAGCTCTCAAACAACCTACACACTAAGTTAATGGGTGACTGGTATCCCCCACAACATAGGTGGAAGTATTAACCCCAAGTACTTCACAGTGTGACCTTTGCAGATATTACCAACTAAGATCACTCTGGTGGAACTTTATCCAATATGGCTGGCTCTTGTAAAAGGGGAAGTTTGAATCAGGCAGTCATTCAGAGAGTGGGCTTTGGGCAGGAACATGGAGGAAAAGAATCTCAGGGGAAGACCCAGAGCTATGTTTCCCCAAGTCCAGGAGCATTCGAGGGCTGCAAGAGGAAAAGAAGTGTCTTCTGCTTTGAGATTGGATAGAAGCATGGCCTGGCTGACCCACTGGGCTTAGAATTAACAACTTCTGGAGCTTGGCTGTGTTCAGTGTGTGTGTGTGTGTGTGTGTGTGTGTGTGTGTGTGTGTACTGTCCTTTCTCACAGCAGCCTGTGGGACTAAACATACTAGAAAATATTACCATCTAAAATAGGAAACTGAGATCTGAAAGTGGAAGGGGTTCCCCTGGCCCCTGTCTCTGGTAGAATGGATTCTATCATACACATATCTTTAGGTACTACTCAGCAGCCTCACAGGATATCACTGTAGTGGACAGGGATGTTGTCCACTGAGGACAGTCAATGTGGATGCCTACAGTCCTGCCCTTGGAGGATGCTGAAGAATCCCAAACTACTCAAACTCACCCACTGTTTTGTGCATGTTGGATATTGTGACTAGGAAGAAGAAGCCTATTACAGATGATGGGGTCTTTCCTTGATTGGTGGTGGCTGCACTTACCATGAGCATAAAAGGACTTGGCAAGAGCAGCCAGGGGGCCCACTGTACAAGAGGTACAGTGATGGGCAGAGTAGAAAGAGTGAGTCAGGCGAAGAGAGCTTCAGGAACTGAGGATTACCAGCGAGGGCTGACCTCAGCAACATCGCTGGGATCTCTAAATTCAGTGGCTGTGGAAAACTCCGCCTGAGAGGAGACACCAGGGCTGTATGAAACATTTCCAGTGCTTGAGCTGCTGGATTCCCAGCAGCTCCTGGGTCACAGGGGCCATTTGCATATTGCAGCATTCTTAATCCCCATGAGTAATTGTAGCCTTGGATCCTAGGAATTCATTCACATGGCATGGGAGATAAGAGATGGAGGAGCCACGTTGCGCATGCAAATCAAACCCACTTGTATTCCCGAATATAATGATGGGGGGAAGTGCGTTTCCAGATGTGCAGCTGCCAGGTTCAGAACGTGCAGCCACTCCAAACTCATTCTGATGAATTTTTCAGAAATGAAATATGCCTTTGATTAAGGAAGCTTTCCCCCTGCTTGATGGGTCCTGTGAGCATTGGGTTGCTCATTTAGCTGTGATGTCGAATGCTGAATGAAAGGATAAAACCTTCACTTTGATTTATGATCACGGTTATTAAATTCTGATGCCGCTTTTGGGGTTGGATTATTTGGAGGTGGAGGGATTTGGCAGTGTACACAGGAAGACAGGAAAATTTACTGGTGTAAACATCACAGCCGAGGGCTAGCTGTAAATAACAAAACTTCAGAAAAGAAGTGTGAAATCTCAGGTTCTCAGGAGGCAGAGGAAGAAACTTAAAAACAAACAATGAGCCACAGAGGCAAGCTAGGAGTCTGTGGAAGTGTCGTCCAGGAAGAGTGTGAGTGAGGATGTGAACCGCCATCTTGTTTCCCAAGGAATGTGATCTGAAACCTATTTCACCAGCAAGGACAGGGGTCCTGAGCAGTCAGCAAGCTACACCCATGATTAACTTCACCCTTGGCCAGGAAACAATGGAGACCACCGTACTTTCTATTTTCCGGTCCCTTTTGTTAGAACCCACAGAGAGAGTTCCAGCTTCAGGGGTGTGCTGGGTTTACCAGATGTTCCTTGTGGATGTACTAGGGGTAGTGTCTCTTTCTGGGTGTGTGCCAAACAACCTCAAGATAGAGTGTCACACTAGGGGATAGGGTTCAAAGTAGAACATTCCATGCACACAGGGCTCTGTTAACTGTCCACTCAAAAGCTTTCATCTTCTCTGGAAGGTGCTGACAACTATCCACTTAGTGGGATGTACCTGGCCTGGAGTTTGGTGGGACGTGTAATGGGTTATGATTCCCCAAAGGTCTAACTGGTGCCCCTAGCAGGTCATGGTTTCGTGTTGACTAGGTGAACTTATCCAATCACTCAAGGTGATGTGCTGTACAAATGAGGTTCAGACCCTTCTGTCGGCCAGAGGGCCCTGGAGTGGACACCAAGAAGAGGAAATTCCAGCAGGGGCATCTTTGTCCCCTTAGAACTCCACAGATTGGCGGCTTGGGAACAACAGAAGTTTATTTCTTACAGCTCTTGCTAAAACTCCAAGATCAAGGCACGGGCTGTTTCGCTGCTGCATCGGGGAAGCATCTGTCCCTTGTCCTCCCACAGCAGGAAAGATGAGAGAGCTGGAAAAGGTTGAAGAAGGTCAGGGATTGGGAGAGTTTGAAAGGTACAAGGGAATGCTCTGGGATCTGTGTGGTTAGGCTACCAATCCCACGCATGAGCACTGTACCATCAGGACTTGGCCATACCACGATGGTCTCACTATTTTGGGGATGGTGTTTTCAAGGCACAAATTTAGTGAAGGGATCCTGTCCTGGTTGGATTTTTTAAATCTATCTATTTATCATCTATCTATCTATCTATCTATCTATCTATCTATCTATCTATCTATCTATCTATCTTTTTGTGAACTTGAAATCAGTCAGAGTTATCTGAGAGGAGGGAACCCCAATAGAGGAAATGCCCCCATCAGATTGAGCCTTTGGGGGCATGTTCTTGGTTGATGATTGATGTAGGAAGACCCTTCTCACTGTGGGTGGTGCCAGCCCTCGGCTGGTGGTTCAGCATTCTATAAAAAAAGCAAACTGAGCAAGTCACTGAGAGCAAGCTAGTAAACAGCACTCCTCCGTGACCTCTGCTTCGGTTCCGTCTCCCAGTCCCTGCCTGAGCCCCTGCCCTGACTTCCTTCAGTGAAGGAGTAGGACTGGAAGTTATAAGCTGAAATAAACCTTTTCTTCCCTAAATTGCTTTTGGCCACAGTGTTTTATTATAGGTATAGCAACCCTCAGACAGATATAAACATTAAAGCGGTAGCAAGGGGGGCAAAAAGCCTAGTAAGGTGGAATACCATGTGAGGTGTCGAGGTGCAGACGGAAGAGGTGAAGAAGAAGGGGCCTCTGGTTTGGTGTCCAAGAAGCCAACACATCCTTGAACATACATGCTATGGATGATTCTCCAGGCAAATGGTACTAAGGGCGATGAAAGACTGATCAAGCAGCTTCCTCCTCCAGCCCCACGGGGGAAAGCAGCATCTCAGCCCTACTGAGAGTCCCCTCTGAACAGTGTGTCCACTGATGCCAAAAGAAGAAAGGTGACCTAAACAAAAACTCAACCAACAAAGGACCCCAGATGAGCAAGAGCTAGTGTAGAAACAGAAACACCCAGAAAACAAAACAAGACAACAGGTCTCCCCCACAAATTACTCATTCTGTAACAACAGCCCCTCTCTTCAGGTTCCTATTGATAAACACCATGAGCAAAAGCAACTTGGGGAGGAAAGGGTTAATTCACCTTACAGCTTATCATCCATTACTGAGGAAGTCAGGGCAGGAACCTGGAGGCAAGAACTGAAGCAGAGGCCATGGAGGGGAGCTGCTTACTGGCTTGCTCCTCATGGCTTTCTCAGCCTGCATTCTTCTAGCACCCAGGACCACCTGCCCAAGGGTGTCACCACCCACATCAATCATCAGTCATGAAAGTGTCCCACAACCTTGACAAGGCCAAAAGGTGGGGACATTGTCTCAACTGAAGTTGCCTCCACCCAAATGACTCTAGCTGGTGTCAAGTTGACAAAGCCAGCCAGCGTAAGCTCCTAATGAAAATGACCTAGAAGAACTGCCAGACAAAGAATTCAGAAAAAAGATGAGAGCTCTGTTTGACAAATTCAGAGGAAGTAAATATACCGAGAAGGGAAAGAAAAAGGCTAACAACCTGGAAATGGGAGGGGGAGGTGCTGGACTTTGTGGAATATAATCTGTCCTCAGTGGAGGCAGGCCTGGTGGCCATCCAGTGGAACAGTTGAAGGACTCAACCTAAGGCAGGGGTCCTGGGCATGGACAAGGGGATCAACAGATAAACATGCTGGGTGGAGGTGGTAGGGTGCTGATGGAGGAGCTCCAGGGTTCCAGACTGGGTGAACCAGGCACTACACAGGCTGCTATCAGGAGGATTGGAGAGAAGGTGATGAGCCTGACTCATGACGCCAGGGTTTGAGGCTCAGACAGGGACAATGATTAGAGCTTCAGGTGGAAGGGAGCCAAGGTTCACTCTGAGAGATGTTTCCATCCAGGAGAATGGAAGAGAAAGGCTGAGGAGGTAGAGGGAATAGCAAAGGCCCTGTATCTAGCAAGTTCCTTAGGTAATGGTACCAAGCACTGGTGATTGCTGTGTGTAAAGCCTTATATGGGCCAACTACAGAGAACAGAGACCTTTAGCAAGAGCAAAAGTCCAACAGAACCAAAGACAACCTACTGTATGGGTAAACAAACTGTAACTTCTCCTATGGGATATATATGGATGGTGGGACACTCTGGTCAGAGTGTGCTGTGTGACAGTCACAGGTGGTAGTAGCATGCTGGGTTCTCCAAGTCATGAATGGGGTTAGAACCCATGCTAGCCTGTGTTTGGTCTCCTGGAACATCCTCCAATGCTTGACACAAAGGGCTGCTGTTTGTTTTTGCTCTTTTGTAGGGCCTGCTACCCAGCTCCCAAACAAATCACACGTGGAGACTTATTATTAATTATAAATGTGTGGCCTGAGCTTCGCTTGTTTCTTGCCAGCTTTTCTTAACTTTAAATTAACCTGTCTGGTTTTTTGTCTCTAGGCTTTTTACCTTTCTCTATTTTTGTATACTTTTCTTTCTTACTCCATTGTAGGTTGTGTGGCTGGGTGGCTGGCCCCCTAGCATCCTCCTTCTCTCACTCCTAGATCTCTCTTCTCCAAGATCTCTTCTTCTATTTATTCTCTCTGGCTGCCAGCCCTGCCTAGCCTTTCTCCTGCCTCTCTATTGGCTGTTCAGCTCTTTATTAGACCATCAGGTGTTTTAGACAGGCAAAGGCAAACACAGCTTCACAGAGTTAAACAATGTAACATAAACAAAAGTAATATACTTTAAAACTATATTCCCCAACAATATATCACAATAAATCTCTTCCCAGGGTCTCCTGGGGACTCCTCACTCCACCTACCCTACAGAACTGAAGGCCTGAGAAGTGGTAATCCCTGGGCTCATCAGGATTGAAAAATACCCCTGTCTAGGCCCTATATTTATATCTTCCTGAATCCAAAGAGCTAGCATTGTAATAGCCAGAATAATCTAGAAGGCCAGAGCTGGTCCCAAGACATTGTCTTGCAAGCATCTCTGGGGAGACATTTGTCTGAGAAGCAGAGCTGCCCCTAAAAGGTGAAGGTGCTGGAAAGGGCTGTGGGTGGGGGGTGGCATACGGCCTGGGCCTTTGTCATATCTCCTGGTCCTCTTGTATGGTCTCAGTGATGAAGACAGGGTCCCCTAAAAGCACCTCCCTGGGAGTCACACTTGTGAAGCACTATCCTGAGTATACCATTGACAAACTCATGTGTCCCAGGAAGGTACCAATCAGTTCTGTAGAAGACTCTCCATATCACACAGGAAGGGCCTCGTTTCTCTGAAATGCTGCCTTGGATTTGATCTTAACATGAAGAAGAGAAATGTTGGAGGTGGGAAAGAAACTCCCAACCATTTCCAGCAATTAATCATAAAGTCGCAGCTTGCTCTTCCCAACACCCCTACCCCAGTAAAATAAGTTCAACAAAGCAACTGGATCGTGTTACAACTAAAACTTAGGCAAACTGGGTTTTAATGAGTTTTTGAGATGACCAGATGAATCATAGTAGTCATAATTTAGTCAAAATCAACAGGCCTGCAGTGGGGACAGAGCACAGGGACCAAGGACCAAGTCACACAAAGGCGTGAGAAAATATGAGCGGGGTGGGGGTGGGGGTCGGTTTTCAGGAACATCCAAGGTGCAATAAGAGCCATGAAAGGTGGGTTTTGGAAATAGACATTTGAACTGGTGTTCGAGGATATGGAAACCGGCTCCCTGCTCACATCAGTTGGTAAAGAGAATGCAGAATCCCTTTTGTTTTCCAGTACTATCTCAAAGCTCCCAGAAAAATCTTCTGGAATATCTCCTGGACCAAATGAGAAGGGTGGTTTTTGTTTATATGTTTGTTTGTTTTGACTTGATTTAGGGTCTCATATAGCCCAGGCTGGCCTTGTACTCACTGTAGCTTAGAATGATGTTGGATTTCTGATCCTTCTGCCTCTACCTCCTCACTGCTAGGATGATAAGCATGCACCCACCCCACCTCTATGTATGCAGTGCTGGGAATAAAAACCCAGAGCCTCATGCCCGCTGGGCAAGAACCCTACAAACTGAGAGATAGCCCTAGTTCCCTATCGTAAGTTTTGGGAGAATTTTTTTTTAAGTGGGAATATTTAGTTTTGAACCCGGCATACCTACCAGGCCTCAGGCTCTCCTATGTATGTACTTTCTGTTGTAACTTCATCAAGCCTCAAAATTCCGTTGTCTTTGTATGTATATGTGTGTGTGTGTGTGTGTGGTGCATGCATGTGTGCACATGTGTGTGTCCGTGTGCACACCAGCATATGCACATGTGGAGCCCAGAGGTCAACATCAGGTGTCTTTCTTGATCCCTCTCCACTTTCCTTTTGAGACAAAGTCCCTCACTGAACCTAGAGCTCAACACTTAGCTAGACTGGCTGGACAGTAAGCTCCAGAATCCATTTCTCTCCACCACCCCATGGCACCGCACCCAACTTTTTTATATAGTGCTTAGGATTTGAACTCAGGTCTTCATGGTTGTATGGAAAGCACTTTCCTCACTGAGCCAGTTCCCAGTCCTCATTTTCTTTAATTCTGTTAGCTAGCTTGTGTGTTTGTTGTTTTGAGACAGGTTGTCTATGTGTCTTGGCTAGCTTAGACTTCTGGTGGTCCTCTGGCATCCCCCTGAGTGTTGGGATTAGAGGTGAATGTTCATTCAGACACTGTAGACAAATTTCTAAACAGTCTTGTTAAATAAGAAACACAGAGCCAAATACAGGGATAATAGCCAAAGAGATCAGAGAAATAATGAAGAGCCACTGACTAGCCTTAGCTTACCACCATGCTGTAGCTTCCCCAGAGAGAGCTTCTTCCTGTCTGACCTGAGCTTTTATTGCCTTCCTGTTTTGCCTTCTCATTGGCTCTAAGGTCAGCCACATCACTTCCTTGTCACTGCCTGTCTATACAGGCCTCCAGGTCTCTATGGTTGGTACTAGGATTAAAGGCGTGTGTCACCACACTTGCCTGTGTCCTTGACCACACAGAGACTCTGTCTGCCATGTGATCGGATTAAGGGTGAGGGTTACCACTGCCTGACTTCTGTTTATGGCTGGCTATATGACCTCTGATCTCCAGGCAAACTTTATTTATTAATACACAAATAAGATCACATTTCAGCACAAATAAAATATCACCACAAGGCACCGCTGCTCAGTGCCTCCCTCTGCTCTCATCCCTCTATGGCTGTGTGTGTGGCTGAGCAGAGGAAAGCTCTTAGCCTCTCTGTCTTTCTCTTCCCCTTGAGCTCCAGGGTCCTCTCTCTGTAGCCACTGTCCATGTGCCTGCTGTCCTCAGCAGGCTTTGAAGGGGAAGATGCCTGCCTCTCCAGAAGGCCCACTCATAGCAGGGCTTGCCAGGCTTTGGTGGCACACACCTTTAATCCCAGCACTTGGGAGGCAGAGCCAGGGGTATCTCTGTGAGTTCAAGGCCAACTTGGGTTACCAAGTGAGTTTCAGGAAAGGCATAAAACTACACAGGGAAACCTTGTCTCGAAAAACCATAAAAAAAAAGCAGGGCTCAAAAGCATACCTCAGATTAAAGGCTGCCCTGTTAACACCTGTGGGAGGCACGTGTGCAGAGCCCTGCTGCACACGCAACTTGGCACACAGCTGCTCTGCTTCTAAGGGTGGTTCCAATAAATGGGCGTTTGGAAAATTGTGCCAAAACCACAGAATAAATCAGCTCTTTCTCTAGAAGCCAGCTGACTTTCTCTGGAGTCTGCTGGGTGGTGATGGACACCTGTGAAGATCTTGGTGGCTTCGAGGCCTCAAGTGGCTAATGGGGTAGGGGGATTTTTAAAGGACCTTCTCATAGAATGCCTGATTATCCTTAAGTGAGCATAACCCTGGGACACTCAGGATTGTTCCAGACTATCTTTGAATGAGCTGTCTATGCAAAGGGAAGCCTAGAGAGAATCAACGTGGATGGAAGTGTCAGAAGACCGCAGTGGTAACCAAAGCTCACGGTGGCATGCACAGGGATGGTGTGGGACCACAGGCACTGAGGGAAGGCCCCAAGGCCCAGGTGAGCCTTGTTAAGTGTCCAGGTGTGTGGGTGGCTCCCAAGACCAAAAGACTCAAGTCAGGGGCTTCTGTTGATGCAGACACTGACAAGCTGTCATGTACTTCAGGAATAGGCCTTGGAACCAGAGATAAAGCAGCCGAGAAGCAGGCCCAGAGACTCACTGGAAACACGGACCCAGCTTGGACCTAAGCAAGAACACATTACATGGCCCAGTTCCAGGACCAGAAGCCAGGATGGAGGATGGAGGTGGGGGAGAAGATCAGGACTGGACCAGACAGACAGGTTGTTAGTATTCTTAACCGCCCCTTGGGGACCAGCCCAGTATCCTGATGTCATCTTATGTAAAGTCCCTTTTGAGAAAAAAAGTCCTCCCCCTTCTCCCTCCCCCCTCTCTTTCTCTAATAATAATAATAATAATAATCTTTCCACGTGGACGTGGACATGAGTCTGTACAGTGTAAGTAACTTTCCACCGCTTCATGCCACATCCCACCACAATATCTGCATGACATGTATCCCTCACCCACAGGGCACCTTGGAGTAACCCATCAAGGCCTCCTGTGCACCATATTATAACACAGGTACTGGGGACAGGGCTCAAGGGCAGATGCCCAGAACCTTTGCCCCAGGTCAGCTGGCTGAGACTGCTGAGTTTACATCTACACTTTAATTTTTCCTTTTTTAAAAATTTTTTTTTTGGTCTTCATTTTTGTATTTTTTCTAGAAAAACACAGAGAGGGACTTTCAAAAAAGCTTTGCTAAATGTATAACTTTATCCCTTCCTGTATTTTTTAAGTCAATAGATTCAATTTTCTTCCCCTTCCTTCTTTCCTTTCTTTTTTAGACAAGGTTTTGCATATCTCAAGCTGCTTGGCACTTGCTATACATCTGAGGATGATGCACCTGCCTCTAATTTCTAGTGCTGGGATTACAGGTGTATATACCACACTCAGGGTATTGGGTACTTGGGGTTGAACCCAGGGTTGTGTACATGCTTGGCAAGCCCCCTACCCACTGAGCCAAGACTTCAGCATTACGGTTCTCTGCAGGTGGACAGTGGTGTAGAGTGGCTCTTGTCCCCTGTCCCTGCACACAGCAGCTACACCACCAAGTCTACAGATTCCTCTTGTGATGTAATGTGATAAAACTGGGTGGAGACTCGTGTAGACCACCCAACCACACAAGTGCATCTTTGAAATGCACGTAATGCCCACTGGTAAGACACAGAGGTAGCAATGGTTGGATTCTGAGGCTGGACTGTCCAGGTGGCATTTCTTTTCCTTCCTTCCTCCATTTCTCCCTCCCTAAAAATTTTTTACAAATTGATTTACTTTCAGAATTGGGGATAAAAGCCCCGAAATGAGAACAAAACAAGACACTAGACTATGAGTTTCCCTAGGAAGCCCGACCCTTGACATCAAGGCAGACGGGTCTCAGGATGAGGGCTTCGTAGGGCCACTCTGCCAAGTTGTGGGATCTCCTCTGAATGGGAGGGACTCCGACCCACAGAGCATGTCCTTGTCTGCCTCTCAAATCCTGCCTCCCTTCTCCACTCTCACATACAAGCAGGGGAAATGTGTTCCACCAAGAGGGACCGTCCCTGCTCCAGGGAGTCCTCATGTTCGGGTATCACCTTCTTAAATTGCAGGCACCAGAGGCCATGGAGTGCTGTGTCGTTGACTTCATATTACAAATGGGCCTGCACAGGGATGTTAGCCAGACTCCTCCCTGCTCACACAGGGCTTGGGCTGAAGAAAAGCATGTGGCCTTGTTTGGGTTCTCTCCATCCATCACCCCCGCCCTCCCGTATTCTGCTTTTTGTATGAGAGGCAGCGGATTGTTCCATCTGAACATAAGAAATACCCCTTCAGACTATCATGAGGCGTTAGACTGCAAACCAACTTGCTTTAGCCTTTGAGAAGACACCCTTCCCTTTTGCTTTTCATCACAGGAGGGGGTAGCTCACACTCCTCAACCTGCAGTTATCACAACGTAGGAACTGGGTCTGATAAACTGAGGACACTAGACATTAGGCAGGGGTAGATGAGCTCAAAGGTGAAGGGTCAGTAGAGAATGGGGTCCACTAGTGACTGCTGGGAAATGCATGTGCAAGAGATGACCATGACGATGAATATACCCAGCCTTTGCTAGGCTTTCAAAGGGGGCATCCACCAAGGTGCTGCTGTGTCTCAGCATCCTTCCCAAAGATCACTGGTCACTGGATTCTGAGCTCTAGAAGAAAAGCTACAAATTCAGACATAATAAATGATTAAAAATCTACAGTTATGTGTAGCTCTGTCAGCTGCTTCCATTCACCAAGAGCTGGTGACCACTCAATTCTTCCATGACACTGTTGAGCAACCTCCTAACAGAAGGATCTGAGTTTCCAGAGGTCTTAAAGGGTGTATAACTTGACATACCCTCCCATTCAGTCTTGAGCCTCAAAGACACAATTCACAGTGCCCTTCTGGGGGAAGTCAGCATGGATTGGACCATTGGGAAGCTTAGGAAGAGGACCCCACCTCCCACTGCTCTCCTAATCACAGCCTTCCAGCCTGTGAGTTTCTTGTAGTCTTCTAAATGCACACGATTCCCACTGTGCCTCCTCACCCTGCTGCCAAGCAGTTAATGTTTCTTACAGGCTCAACCAAGATTGTGTAGCTGTCCTCTTGAGCAGCACTTGCTTGGAGGTTTGAGGAGTCTGTGTGCAGGGATTGAGAACAATGGCTAAGTTGGGTGTGTTCTCTATGAAGTGGGCTAGGCTGGGGTCAGGTGGATGACATCTGTTTGAGGTGTGCTGGTTGTTACACAGTGGAGAAAGCAGGGCTAGGTAGAAGACTCGGGAGCTGTGTTGTAGTCCTAACGAAGTCCCCACCTGTTCGTCAGGAAGGAAGTGCTGGGGTAGTGCTCAGCCTGCATTGGTGGGGAAAGCTAGGCTCCATGTTGCTTTGCGAGGTCATCTTTTGGGTACTGCCTCATTAAGAACATGTCTTTCATTCAAAGCTGGGGCAGCACCCACAGTAGAAGTATCAAATGAGCAGCAAAGCATTTCTAGAAGCTTCCTCTGATTGCAACTTACACTGATTTTGGAGGAGTGATAGTTTGTGAACAGCCCCTTTTGCTGAAAACATGAAAGGTTTGCAGCCAAGAATCGATCGTATTCTAGAAAACTAAGGTTTTCAGTTCTAGATTCAGCCTAGGTCTATGGCAGCATTTCTCAATCCATGGGTTGTGACCCTTTGGCGGCGGGGGGGGGGGGGGGTTGAGTGATCCTTTCACAGGGGTCGCATATCAGATATCCTGCATGTCAGATATTTACCTTACAATTCATAACAGTAGCAAAATTATAGTTATGAAGTAGCCTACACACATGCTAACAGGTTTGAAATGGCTCAGAACAGCCTTAGAGTCCAGCCCTGCTCTGCATCTGTCTTAAGTTTTACTATGCATGTCCCAACTACTTGCCAGTTATGAGTCTAGCATTGGGAATCTCCATAGAAAGAGAGTAATTAAAAATAGCACTAACTTGTATAACGGGATATTGCAGAACCTTGCAGAAGATAAAAGCAATATCATCAAGGTGACCTGAAGATCTCATGTTGGAATGACATTGTTTCCCACCGTCAGGTCACTTCTTTTTCCATGGTGGTCTCGGGTATACAGACATTTATCCAAGGCCCACAGCTGAAGACGCTTATAAAAAGTGGAAAGCAAGTGTGGACACCTGTTGTCTGAGCTTCCCTCACTACAACCCAAGAATCCTGAAATTAAAAACCAGTTCTGTTTCTTTGGCTGACACTGCCAGGTTTAACCTCCTCTCAACGACTGGACAAATTGACTCTCTTGTGTAGATCTTGACTTTGAGTCTCTGTTCCGCTCCGAAGCCAAGGCTAACCAGGAGGAAACCACATATCTCTCGAGATTACTGTTCTGTTGCATAATTTTACCAAGCAGGGCAGATACCTGTAATGGTAAATGTGGGGTTTACTCTGTGAGCTGTCATTTAAAGTCACCAGTCCGAGAGTGCTTAGAGAAGAAGCTGGAATAAGTCAAACTTTCTCCAAGTCAGTTTGGGCTAATGATACACAAGTACATTTCTCTTCCCGGTGTAGAAAGCAGTACATCAAATGTGAGCCATTTCCGTCAAAATACCTTCACTGAGCATGGCCTTCACTGTGTTACATTCCTATGGTCAGGAGGAGAGCAGGTTTTTATAGCATATAGTGTTGCTCAACCCAAATATATGTTCTGCCTTTGCACCAGGAAATGTGTGTGTGTGTGTATGTGTGTGTGTGTGTGTGTGTGCATGTATCGGTGTATGTATTTATAAGTATGCCTATACATGTGTCTGTGTGTATATCTGTGTGTGGTTTTGGCTGTGTGTGTCTGTGCATCTGTCTGTATATGTATGTATCTGTTCATATGTCTCTTTGTGTGTGTGTGTGTGTGTGTGTGTGTATCTATATGTATGTCTGTGCAAATGTCTATGCAGGTTTCTGAACATGTGTGTATCTCTGTGTGTGTCTGGGCATGTGTATAACTCTGGGTATGTCTGTGCATGTGCCTGTCTGTGAGTCTTCTTTTTTCCATACCTGTTATCACTTCAGATGCTAACTTCTTTCTCACTGTAAGAAGGGATTGGAAAAGAGAAAAGTATTTTCATTTCCTGAAGCTTTCCTAAAAAATGTTTGTAAGCTAGATAGCTTAAAAAAAAAGAACAACATTCTTTAGCAGGTCTGGGGCAAAAGTCAGAAATGAAGGAGTCTTAAGGCCTCCTCGTTCCGGGGGTTTCAGAGATACTCCCCTCCCCCAGCTTCTGCTAATCACTAGCCCACCTTCCAGCATGTGGCTGTCACTCATGCCTGTTTCCACCTCCCCTTTCACCTGGCCATTTCTGCATGGTCTCCTATCTGTGACTTCATCTCTACACTTCCCTTTTATAGGAATACCATGTACTAGATTAAGGCCAATCCTCCGTGCAGTGGGTCCTCATCATTTATATGTGTGTGTATGTGTGCTCTGGTGTATAGATATACAAGTGTGTGCAAGTGCATGTGCATGCATGCATGTGTGCATGTGCACATGGAAGCCAGAGTGACAGCCTTGGGTGTCATTCTCAAGAATGTCATCTACGTCCTTTGAGGCAAGGTCTCTCATTGCCTTGGATATGGATATCACCAATGAGGCTAGACTGGGTGGCCATTGAGCCACAAGGATCCACTTATCACTGCCTTCCAGTGCTGTGCTGTGACAGACACTCGGATTGCATGCTGGGGCTCAAACCCAGGTCCTCATGCTTTCAAAGCAAGCCCTTTACCCTCCGACCCATTTCCCCAGCATCCATGTGAGACTCATCTTAATTTGTATCTGCAGAGACTCTTATTCCAAATAATACACCATATCCACAGGCTCCTATGAGCTGTGATTTGAATGTATTGCAGGGATATCAAGGGAGCCTGCTATAAAGGCATAGGTATGGAGTTAAAAGGTGACTAAGTAGAAACAGGCTTTTAAAGAGAAAAATGTAAACAAGCAAAGAAAGGAGTCCCTGGCCCAGATTCTGACAACAGGCTTGGGGCTGAGGCTTCAAGTGACACAACCTCCCTGTTCTGGTGACAGTGGACAGTCGGTGGCTGGGGGTTTGTGATTCATGTCCATGCAGGGACAGACATCTTACTAAGGAATAAGACAACAGGTGTGTTGGGGATGTGGCAGAGAGGATCCAGCAGACCAGCTGCCCTGGCTCCATGTTTCTTTGCTGGAATGTTCATCTGTTCTGAAGGAAACTTTGTTCAGGCTGTGAACCAGGCCACCAATGGCTATGTCTGATGTAGGGTTCTCAACCCGATTCTACCCCAGCTCCCATGGAGGATTATGATGTTCCGCAAATACATCCCAGCATTACCTTCTTTTATGAATTTTGTGGGGCCAAATTCTAGTCATTTCCTATGAGGTACACCCACAGGAAGTGTATTTTCTGGAATTACATTTTAAGGCCTTGGTTGGAATGCTAAGGATGTTAAAGGCTGCTAAAAAGGAAACACAGAATTTGTTATTTTGCTTTTGTACATTACCTTATGAAATTTTTAGCATTCTCAAAACCAGAAAAATGTGCTCCTCTGCAGATCCTATTCATAGCTCCTCTCCGACCACTCAGAGCTGACTGTGGGCTACAGGTGTGGCAGCTCAAGTCTGAACAGAAACTCGGGCCTCCAACTGCTTAGGCTGGGGGTCCAGGATGAAAGTGGTAGCTGAGAAATTTCCCTTGAGGTCTCTCTCCCTGATTGCACATGGGCCCATGATATATGATCTTATTTCATCGTAATTTCCTCTTTCAAGGTGCTATCCCTATAAAGGCTGTCACATCCTGAGGTCTTGGGGTTCAGGATTTGCACATACAACTTCTGGTGGACACCACTCAGTTTGTAGTTGTTATAAAGCAGTGGTTTTCAACCTGTGGGTCATTACCCTTTGGGGGGGGGTCAAAGGACCCTTTCACGGGGTCACACATCAGATGTCCTGCATTTAAGATATTTACATTACCATTTATAACAGTAGTGTAATTACAGTTATGAGGTAGCAATGAAAATCATTTTATGGTTGAAGATCACCACAAACTCTATTAAACTTTTGAAGCATTAGGAAGGTTGAGAACTTGTTATAAATGGACTAACAGCGAAACTAGTCATCTGCTGGTTCTGTAGATGAGTGCATTCTGCATGTTCAGAAGGCTAGGCAAGTCCATTGTCACAACTTAAGATGACAGGCTGTGCCACTCATGAGCTCATAGAAACTGTGACTACCAGCACGAGATTGGGGCAGCCAAAACTCTGGCATAGATCAAACAGATGATCTCCAGGTTCTGCCCCTTACTATGGAGTTGTTAGGCGTTGACAGTCACTGGGAGGGGGGGCAGGGAGGAGAATCATTCTTTGTGGAGGGTGTAGCCACTGGTTGGTGTTTCCCTTGTTCCAACGGATGGCCCCACACCCGTGCAAATATGGGCAGTACCAACTGGACTTAGTGGGTACATTAGTTACTTCTCTATTGCTGTGGTCAAACATCATAACCAAGGCAGCTTATGAAAGAAGGAATTTATTTGGGCTGGCAGTTCTAGAGGGTCAGAATCCATGCGGGTCAAGCAGAGGCAGCTGGCAGCAGGCATGCTGACTGGAGCAGCAGCTAAGAGCTCACATCCTGAACTGTATAAGCAGGAAGCAGAGAACGTCACGCAGGAGTGGCTTGAGTTTTTAAACTCTCAAAGCCCACCCTCAGTGACATACTTCTTCCTGCAAGGCTCCACATCCTAAACCTTCCTAAACAGCACCACCAAATGAGGACCAGACATTCAAACCCCTGGAACTGTGGTGGGCATCTCATTCAAACCCCCCCTCCCCCATTCTGTGTGCCTGGTGACTTTCATTTGTGATCTGGTAAGCCTCCTCTACCAGCTGGCTTTTAAGCTCAGCAGTGAGGATTGCTGGCCCAAGTCAGAAGGAAGAAGGGACTACAGTCTGGATCCTTGTCTCTCCTGATTCCTCATGGAAGAGGGATGCCCACTCTCCTTGTCTGATCTCATCACTTCTCAGTGTGGCCCAACAGACCTTTTCCAGTCTCTGGCCTTCCCCACCCCTCCCGGTCTATGTTACATTACTATGCCAGAATGCACCTGCCAGGTATCCTAACTTTACAAGAAAAAGATTTACTTAATGAATAGTTTGGAGTTTCAAGTGCATAAGCTCAACACTCGTGAGGCTCTCTTGGTTTTAGCCTGTCATGGTGGAGAGTCCCTTTAAGGAAGAGATGAGATGTCACAGGGAAGCAGGAAGCCAGAGAGACTTGGGGCCTGAAGGTCTACTCAGTCTCACCTCCCACTAAGTCTCACCTCTTAAAAGTGCCACCACCGGTTGGGGATTAAGCTCAGTGGTAGAGCGCTTGCCTAGCAAGTGCAAGGCCCTGGGTTCGATCCTCATCTTAAAAAAAAAAAAAAAAAAAGTGCCACCACCTACAAACACCAGCAGCCTAAGGACCAAATCTTAGGTTGAGCCTTTGCAGGTCACGCTCAGACAGCATTCAATTTGGAGCAGGGCAGCAATGTGCCACCCACTCGCTTGCGGCTAGCACTAGCAGGCCCCAGGCACAATGTTTACCAGGGTGCAGTCAGGTAGAGGAAGCAGGAAGACTGAGAGGCAAGACAGGGCGCATCGCACCATTCCAATCCCATGCGTGCAAGTGAAAGCCCATTGCCTTGCTTTCTATTTTGGTCACGTTACAGTTATTCAACGCCGTATCTGTCTCTTCCCTCGAGCCATCTCCTTCCCTCCAACTGGTTTAAAAACAAGCTGTTGAGTTAAATTAGAACAGAATCGTGAAATTGTTTGCCTGAGTCCCTTCTGGGATGGAGCCAGCTGCGCTTGTTTGGGCTCATCTCAAACGAGAGAACATCTGAGAAAATACCATGTTTGCACGAAGCTCTCCTGCCTTTCAACAGAGACGCAGAGAATAAACACAAGGTTGTCCGTTTGCTCCCTCTAGCTCTGGGGATTGACTTCTCAGTTTCTGAACAGCTAATATAGTTCATTATTTATGTGATGAGGCCAAGGTGACAAACAAAGGCAACCCCAGAAGGTTCCTCTTGGGAAGCGTCCTCCTAGGTTGTGGTGAGGGCCTTACAAAGTCTCAGAGCAAATGCTGCTGCAGTTACTTGGGAAGATGTTGAGGGGTTGGGTGGGGCGTCAGACCCTCCCACCAAAGGCATGGTGAGTCAGGGAAACACTGCCCTCTCACCACAGGAGGCAGTGAGAGGAGGAAGAGAGGAATCTCTATCTCCATACTTTTAGGGAAAATGACTTTGCTATATCATGGGTTCAGTAGTACATATAGTTCATCTGAAAATGGGTGCATTAAATTTATGAAATTCCTCCTTCTGTTTCTCATTTAAGAAATGCAGTTCTTGCTCCAGTAAAATCTATACTATACCAACAAATATTTTGAGCAAAGAGGATTTGCTTTGTATTGCTCTGTTCGTGTGTGTGTGTGTGTGTGTGTGTGTGTGTGTGTGTATAAATGATATTGGAAGAAGGGACGATTTTAGTTTCAAATATCTGAGGAAGACTCAGGAATTTCTCAGGCCATGGCACATGGAAGCTTGTGGCAATTAGTTCTGGATCCATGGGAGCTAGGAGATTATGTTTTGTTTACATGTGCATTTCTGCGTATGCTCCAAGCTGATTCCTGCCTGGGATGGACACATACATCAAGACCTCAAGATTGAAGATGTTTCTGGAACAGTTGGCATGACCCCTCCTGCACTGACCTGCTCATGTTCACTGCCATCCAAAGACTTAGTCCTCCATGTTAAGGTGACACTCGGGAAGAAAAGAAGAAATGTCACATAAACTTGAACATGCTAGATCCTGGCCATGCCAAAACCGTTGTTGTATTTGCGGTAAGTCACATAGGAAGGATGAGGTTTTTGGAATGAGAACCATGTCCCACAGACTCATGTATTTGAACTCTTGATTACATGGATGACTCTGGTTGGGGATGTTATGGAATCCTTAGGATGTGGAACCTCACTGGAGGAAGTATATTGAGTGGGGGGCAGGGGTGGGCTTCAAGGGTTTGCAGCCTGGACCCACTTCCTGTTCTCTGTCTCTTGGCTTCCTACGTGTGGATGAAAATATGATCATCCAGACTCCTGCTCCTGCCCCCTTGATTTCCCAGCCTTTTGTCATACCTTGGGCACCATGACGAGGTCCCACTGAACAATATGACAGGTATGCTCTTGGCTTTCAAAACAAACATCACAGATTCATTGACAGGGAACACACAGAACAAAAAGGTGGACCGTGGAGATGACTGGGTGGGTAAAGGCATTGTGGGTATCCACCAGAGAAGACTGTTCTGACATGGGTTAAGCCAATAGAAAATCTTTATTAGCCATCCAGGGGTGACACTGAGTGCTCAGGATCCCAGTGTAGCTCAGGCTGTAGCTCACCCAGTTCCTCGGGGTGAGCTTTTAAGGGCAAACATCATATCCTGGCTTGACACGCCTCAGTTAACAAGAACAGTTAGACAGAAGCAGAACTCAGAAGCCAATGAGCAAGTTTAGTACATTCAGAGACTTTCCCAGAACTATAGACTTTGGTGGATTAGGTCTTTTCTTTCATTTTGCCAGGTGGTTCTATCTATATGCTAAGTTTTATGGCCCAAATGGTACTTCTACCATGGTGTCAGTTGTGCTAAGGCATGTGGGTCTACTAAGGCCTGTTACAGGAAGAGCCGACTGACTCCACACAGTCATCCTCTGACCTCCACACATGTACCTATACACACATCTATTCATAGACATGCCCACACAAATAAATAAACGTAATAAAAATGTACAAAGAGAGAGAGAGAGAGAGAGAGAGAGAGAGAGAGAGAGAGAGAGAGAGGATAAAATTTAAAGTTTACCTTCAGGATATTGGCTGCTATCATTTTTGTGAACACATTGTCAAAGTATTTTCTAGTCTTGAGTACGTTTCTTTCTAACATCCTGTTTGATCACTTGCCTTATTCACTGGAAAGTAAACTGGTGTGTAATCACAGCCAATGGTTGCGGAGCACAAACCATGGCACCACATAGTTCTAGACTGCAACACCTCCCAGGTGGTTATATTTTTCTCTTACTGTGGTCCTACCTAGAATAATCTTCATGGCTAGTAAGCTGAAAGCATCCTTAATTATGTTAAGAAAGAAGGCCAGAGGTCGAAGTTCAGAAACTATTCAGGTATTAAGCCTTTGGTATTTACTACTAAATTGTCTGACAGAAAAAAAAAGTATGAAATTACATTCTTGTATAGGGTTTTGAAGTGGGTGGAGCAGAGGATCTCCTTGCTGTGTAAAATACTGTTGGTTCATGTAATCAGTATCCTTTGGTATATATATATATCCATTATTCTTTTTTTATTATGTGTTTTAATTTTATACATCAGCCATGGGTTCCCCTTGTCCTCCCCCCTTCCCGCCCCCACACCCACCTTCCCGGACCCAGACCCTCCCCTCCATTCCCATGTCCTCCAGGACCGAGACACTACTGGGGACTCATTTAAACATGGTGGATTCAGTACAGGCAGGTCCAGTCCCCTCCTTCCAGGCTGAGCATGTGTCCCTGTGTAAGCCCAAGGTTCCAAACAGCCAGCTCATGCACTAAGGACTGGTCCTGGTCACACAGCCTGGGTACCTCCCAAACAGATCAAGCTATTCAATTGTCTCACTTATCCAGAGGGCCTGATCCAGCTGGGGGCTCCACAGCCGTTGGCTCACAATTCATGTGCTTCCATTAGATTGGCTATTTGTCCCTGTGCTTTTTGTAATATTGGATTCAACAATTCATGCTCTTGCAGTCCCTCCTCCTTCTCGACAGTTGGACACCTGGAGCTCCACCTGGGGCCTGGCCGAGGATCTCTGCATCCACTTCCATCAGTTATTGGATGAGAGTTCCAGCACAAACGTTAGGGTGTTTGGCCATCTGATCACCAGACTAGGTCAGATCAGGCTTTCTCTCGACCATTGCCAGCAGTCTACAGTGAAGGTATCTTTGTGGATTTCTGGGGACCTCTCGAGCACTCTGCCTATTCCTGTTCTCATGTGGTCTTCATTTATCACATACATACATATATTAATACATGCACACAATGTTAAAACTTCTTTTATCATATACTTAGTATTCAGTCCTACCTCCAAAAGGGGTTCTTGACATGGCTTTTTGATGATTAAATTAATTATAAAATAAAAGTAGACTGGAAACAACATAAAGGGACAGAGTCTAAAATGAGCAGGCATACAGAGCAGACTTGGTAAACTTTTTGTACTGGAGGCACGCTGCTCAGCCTCAGATTTCCAGTGACAGATGGGGCAGGAAAAGACTCTGGGCTTTAGAGTCTTCTGAATGAGCAGATAGATTATACTGCTAACATTGGAAGGAATGTCTTGTGAGAGCCTATCACAAAATAGTGTGGTCGTAATTGTCTTTAGACAAGTCGGTCTGTTAGTAGCCATGCTCACAATTCTGACTTTTAGAGAGGAAAACTTCTTTAACCCATTTCTCTCTGTCTTGAGGTTTTTAGGCGACCACTGGCCAAGAATGTGAGGGGAAGCAGAACAAAATGCCCAACTTTTTCATTTTCTTATATCAAGATGTATCTTGATCTTTACATCTTATTCATGGGAGATGAAGGACTGAGCAGACATCATTTGTTATAATACAATGACCATTTCATCAACAAACACATTCCATCCTAACTCCCCACTAAATCCTTCTAGAGAGTTCTAATATCAGAGTAAAGGCTAGAAATCCTCCCCCCGCCCCCAGATAAGCAGTTATGATTGTACACATGTACATCGGTGTCCCCAGGGATTCCTTTAGCTATGGAGCTGTAAAATCTTTTCTGTCGCCTGGCGCCAATCCAAGGACTGGTGTTAGGAAATACACTGATTAAGGAAACAGAGACCAAGAAAGCTTAGTTAGGCCTGCCCCACACTACCCAGCTAATTAGAGGCAAAGCTTGGATGGGAATCACAGATACCTAGTTCCTAACTCTCCACACAAGAATACGAGCTTCAGATTTGAAGGGGGAAAAAAAGCAAAGTTGGGCATCTGAATGTCATGTAAAATGGCCAGAGAGAGAAGGTGTCCATCTGGGACAGAGAGTTGGCACTTGGGCATGGAGAGGCTCTGTCCTCCGATCTTCAGGCAAGCTTTATTACCTAGACTACAAACAATATATATCACCACAGAACACTTTGGGACTTTGGACTAGAAAAGGAACCGGATGCTTTAAGCTGGGCTTAGTGGGCGATACTTGTAGGAGCATGAGGGACAGTGGGAGCTGGGGGTGATTTGAACTGTGGGGTCTGGCTCAAGCAGTTCCAGAGGAGAAGACTATTAATATGTGTTCTAGAGATCATACTTGGGATATTTTGGTGAAGAATGTAGTCGTTCTTTGCCCTTGTCCAAACCATCTGCCTGTGGCTAAAGAAGAGTTGTGGGTTAACATTTTTGTAGAGAAGATTTCAAAATAGCCTCATATTGACCGTGTAATGTGGTCATTAGTGACCACACCAATGTAGATCTGTAATGAAAAAGAGCAAGCTGAGCAAGGGAAAAAAATACAAAATATATAGTTCAAGGAGAAAGAGGGCACCAGAAAATTTAGTAGAGCTAAGTTCTGTGTTCAAGGATCTAAAAAAGATTTAAAATAATAAAACAAAACAAAAACAAAAAACTAATGCCAAACGGAATCGAGGGAGTGGCGACCTCAGGGTAAGACCCTGCTGAACTTCCAACTAGTGAAAAGGTATTAAAGAAAAGCTTAGGGTCAGACCATGGTGGGACATGATTTTAATCTCAGCACTTGGAAGGCAGACTCAGGTGGATCTTTGAGTTCCAGGCCAGCCTGGTCTATAGATCAAGTTCCAGCCTGGTCTACAGACCAAATTCCAGGAGAGCCAAGCTTAGTCAGTGAAGGAAACCTTGGAAAACAGAAAGGTGCTGTAAATGTAAGTGAACGATGGGGCCATGTTCCAGCCCCACCAAGCAGCAGGACTTGGCAGCGTTGGTCATGTGGTTCTGGCTTTAGAGTCAACGATACAAGAAAGGGGTTATGGACTCTCCCTCCATGGCTAAGGAAAACTGCTGAAGCCAGGCATGTGGCAGGGGTGTCCCTGCATGGAGGCCCAGAAAGGTCATAGTGTGAAGCTGTGAAAGTAAAGCCTGGATTGCCTTGGAGACTCCAAGATGTTGTAGATGCCAGAGCTGAGGAAATACCTGCCAAAGAAAGCTGCTAACGGGGAGTGGAACCAGCCTAAAAGAAAGAAGTGTGTTGCTGTCAACAAAGCTGAAAGGAGTTGGAGACCTGAAGAGTACTTTGATATCAGACATGGAGATTCAGAGTTTGGAGTTTGCCCAGTTGGTTTTCAATTTTCATTGGTCCAGTATTTCCTCATTATGCTCCTTTTCCTCCCTTTTGGAAAGGTAATGTATATCCTGTGCCATTATATGTTGGAAGTGTGTTAACTACTTCTTCATTTTGATTTTTACAGAGGATTGCAGCTAAGAGATTGCATGAGTCTTAGAGAGACTTTCAACTTTGGGCTTTTAAACAGTGCTAATGCTGTGATTGACTGTGGGGACTTTTGAATTTGGACTCCATGCATTTTGCATTTTGATATGACTAGAAGCCTATGGGGGCCAGGGAGTGGAATGTGGTGGTTTGAATAAAAATGGTCCCCATAAACCCATAAGGAGTGGCACCATTAGGAGGTGTGGCCTTGTTGGAGAAAATATGTCACTGGGCGTGGGCTCTGAGGTTTCAAAAACTCAAGCCAGGCCCAGTGGCTCACTCTCTCTTCCTGCTGCCTGCTGATTCAGATGTAGAACCCTTAGCTCCTTCTCTAGCACCGTGTCTGCCTGAATGCTGCCATGCTTCCCTCTCTGATAATAATGGTCTAAACCTCTGAACCTGTAAGCCAGCCCCAAATAATGTTTTCCTTTATAAGAGTAGCTGTGGAGCTGGGCGATGATGACACACACCTTTAATCCCAGCATTAGGGAGGCAGAGGCAGGCGGATCTCTGTGAGTTCAAGGCCTGGTCTGCAGAGTGAGCTGCAGGACAAGTTCCAAAGCTGCACAGAGAAACCCTGTCTCGAAAAACAGAACAAACAAACAAAAAGAGTAGCTGTGGTCATGGTGTCTCTTCACAGCAATGGAAACCCTGAGTAAGACACTCAGTATCATAGGCTAATGAAAAATACAGAAGTTCTAAAAGCAATTTTATACCTATTCAAACTATCCATCATGTGAAGTCAAAAAAATAATAATAACCTTTCTAGAGAAGCAAAGACAGGAGCTCAGTAGAAAACAAAGTAATAGGAAGTAATGCGGAGCACAAGAAACTCTCAAGATAATTCTGAGGATCATAAACTACCCCCAGATTAGAGCTACTGAACATGGGCCTTCCTTCCTTCCTTCCTTCCTTCCTTCCTTCCTTCCTTCCTTCCTTCCTTGCCTCCCTGCTTCCCTCCCTCCTTCCCTCCCTCCTTCCTTCCTTCCCTCCATCCCTCCCTCCTTCCTTCCTTCCTTCCCTCCATCCCTCCCTCCTTTCTTCCTTCCCTCCCTCCCTCCCTCCCTCCTTCCTTCCTTCCCTACCTCCCTCTATTTTTTCCTTCCTTCCTTCCTTCCTTCCTTCCTTCCCTCCCTCCCTCCATTTTTCCTTCTTTCCTTCCTTCCTTCCTTCCTTTCTTCCTTCCTTCCTTCCTTCCCTACCTCCCTCCATTTTTTCCTTCTTTCCTTCTTTCTTCCACACGCCCCCTCTCTCTTAGAAGTGGTGTATGCCCAGCACTGTCCAGTATCTATAATAGGCTATGTACACATAGGATTGAAGCACTTCTTAGACGTGGCTCAGATGACTGTCATATGTACTCAGGACAATCACAGAGTTCTAGCATCTGTCCCACCAAAAATTTTGTCTACCTAGCTTGCTTAGTGGGATCCACCTCTGGGGGTGGGGTTTACCCTGGCCTCCATTTACCCAAATTCTGTTTGTTGAAATAATCTAAATCAATGGTACTTGGTGTTTGCTACCTTTGGCCCACACCTCTCAGAGTTGATCAGTAAGTGGCAATCGGTGCTGTTGCAAGATGGAGTGTTGAGGTGACTCTGAGACAGCTTACAGTCTGGAAACAACATGAGCTCCAACCACAAGCCTGCCTTGGTTCCTGTGGTGACCTAAAGGAAATGGGAGTGAGGTATGTCCAGTTTGTCAAACTGCAGGTTCATGGCCTGGCAAAGCACCGCCTCTGCCTGAGAACATGGCTTGGCGGGGGCAGTGTGAACTGGATTCATCCTTCATGGGCTTCCTGCAGTCATGCAGTAAGCACCCTGTTTACCCTTACCCCCAAATCTTGCCCAGTGACTAGGGATTAACAATGCACACCAGGAAAATCCATAGGACTGGATTTTACATGGAGATAAAAGAAATCAGATTTTAGAATACTCAATGAGAAAGGCAATATTTTCCAAGGAACCTCAAAAGAGCATGTCATACATAGTGGAAAATGCACATTCACATGGTGTGGCCTCAAAGAAGCACAAGGGTGTGGGCCGAAGTTCTGACTCTCTGTAACCCTATGAAGTTGTCTTTGCTCGTAATAACATTGTAATTTAAAAAGCTGTGGTTGATTCTTGTTATTTATGACAGAGTTTATCATGTTGCCATGGATACCGTATAGCACATTCTGAACCATTGCTCCCAGGGGAGGTATGGGGTTCGACCCTGTGAGCCTTCAATCACATTTTCATCAGCTGATCAATAAGTAACATAGCAGTATGTGTTTAAAGTTACTTTGTCTTGTGTAGACATTTCTCATGAATAACTAATTGCATGCAATATTTCTTTACAATAAGGGCTTAACATGTTACTGACTCTGGTTAATGTCATAGATTTCTCTGGCTTTTCTCTTTATGATACCTCTGTCATTACATTTTCAAAAAATCAGCCACTGAGCCAAGGATGTGGTTTAGTTGGCAGACTGTGGGCCTAACATGCAGAAGGCCCTGGATTTGAGCCTCAGCACCACATGAACTGGACATGGGGGTGCACACCTGTGAGCCCAGAATTCAGGGTGTGGGCAGCATTCAGGCAGACATGGTGCTGGAGAGGGAGCTAAGGGTTCTACCTCTGAATCAGCAGGCAGCAGGGAGATCTGAAGTTCAAGGTCATGCTCATCTATCCTGTGACTCTGAAGCCATCCTGGAATAACTGAGTATCCCAGTTTCAAAGAACCAACACAATCAGCCACAGACTCATGAGTCCTAGGTTCAGCCACTTTCCCTGTAACAACATTGTTCACTATGAAAACATCGAGAGCCTTCTAAGTGTGAAGACTAGCAAACATATTCCTACTCCTGATGTACAAAGACTCTGTCCGTGTACAAGCAAGATAAGCAAGCCAGTGGTATCTTGTGCTGCCAATGTACATGCTGCTTAATTCAATCAGCCCCCTTGCATGGGGTGGGGTGGTGACCACTGTAATCCTTGAACTCACCAACAAAACCACAGAAACAAGAAAAGGACAATAGCATATAGATGCCTAAAAGGGCTTTTGCCACTGTGGACAGTTGGAGCAAGAAGGCAGCAGTTGCTATGTTCCCCTGGAAACATGCACACACACACACACACACACACACACACACACACACACACACACACACTGGGCAAATCAAAGTGGGACTCTTCTACGGTGTCCAATGCAAACCAAGCAAGCTCCCCAAAAGTGATGTAGGAGAAAGTGAATTCATTCAAACATATAAGCCTGTGAACACAGCGGGCCATTGCAGAAGCTAACAGACCACTGTCTGCTGTTTCTGTCCTATCTGAAACCTTTTGATTATCTTTCTCATTTCATAAGCTACATAGCTCTAAATTCACTGAAGTACCATTTTCAACAGCCCGAGCGGTGCACCCTCCTCTGGGGAATTATAACCTGTAAAGTTTAATGGCATCTAATATGTTTTATGTTAGAGAGCTATAATTCCCAATAGAAGTCATCATGCCAGGCTTTTATTTTTTTTCTCCATGGAATTTTATGGTTAAAATGACGAATTGGAGCAAGATGTGTGGAAGCCGGAGGGCACATTGGTGACAGAGGCCTCTGTCGCAAAGGCCAGGGCTCCTTGGAGGGGAGCTCCATGCTTGGAGAGAACCTATTCCAACTTCCTTGGCTTCAGCTCCACCCAGCACCTGGGCAAACAGACCTCTCCACCCCTGCAGGCAGCCCTGCCTGCCAGCACTGCTTCGGAAGGCTTTAATTGAATTAACAATAAGCAGTATCAATAACACAGTACAGCCCTCACCCAGTGCAGCCTTGGACTTCAGGCCCCGGGTTCCAGCTGCTTTGTGTGCTCCCTTCCATCCACCCACTCCTCTTGGCACAAGTCCCCTGCTTTAGTGGCTGTCTTATGTGGCTTTCCACTGTCCCCTGTGAAGCAGGGCCTCCTCTGTGCACAGCTTGCCTGTAGCCCTGTCTTGAGTTGGGATCCCTGATGCCATAGCTAACAAACCACTGCTCTCCAGGGTATGTGGGCAGGCCCAGCCTGGTCCTTTTTAATCCCCTCCCCAGAGTTCTGGCATCTCCCACTCAAAGCAAAGTGCTTGGCAATCTGGGGTATCTTCAGTCAGCATGATGATTGTTCAAGAGGCTGTATGAACAGCCGCAGGGCAATGATAAGCACAGACAGGGTTTAAGGCTGCAAAGGAGAGCTTTCTCAGGCTGTCTACACCAGTGGGGATGGCCAGGACACCTTGTTAGCCTCAGAAACGCAGGGAAAACCACTCCGTGTAAAAGGGTTCAGGGCTGGGGAGTTGGCTCAGTCAATAAGGTGCTTGTCTTGCAAGCATGAGAACTGAGTTCATATCCCCAGAATCCACTTACAAAAAGCTGGACACGGTGGTGTGAACTTATAATTCCTAAGCTGAGGAGAGGGAGAAGAGCAGAGGCCTAGGGCTGGCCAGCCAGCCCTAACCTACTTGAGCTCTGGACTAGTGAGAGATCCTGTCTCAGAGTCCAAAAAACAATGGCACCTGAGGCAGGAACCTGAGGTTGCTTTCTGGCCTCCACACACAGGTGCACACATGGGCAAACACACCCACACACCTGTATCCACCTGCACATATATGAACACACACACACACACACACACACACACACACACACACACACACACACACACCCAAATAGATACAGCCTGCCAGAGACACGGAGTGTTTCCTCCCATGGGGAAACATAGGAAGGAAAGCTTGACAGAGGTCTAGCTACAGTACCCTGTGGTGGTCTGTGGTTGTCAGAGTTCTGTGCAGCCCGACCAGCGCTCCCTCCTTGGACAGTTGATATTGGCACCCATGGAGGGCTGTAATCTATAGAAAAGCCACAAAGATCCAGCCACAGATCTGAGAAAACAGCTCTGCCCTGCAATTCCTCAGCCCTCCGAGGCATCAAAGTTTACAAAGGCAACATCTGAGCAGTGAGCAAGATTATCTGCTCTAGGAAAACAGGGCAGAGAGATTGTCACGTCAGTACGTGGTGGGAAGGCAACTTAAGAGACTTCACACGTGCAAAGGGCAGCCGGCAGATTATCACCCTGTGCTTCCCTTCTGAAGCAGCATGAGCAAAGTCCTGTGAAGTCACACAGAGCAGCGCCTCCGTGACTGACACTGTCAGGAGGGTGAGGTCCCCCAGAGCAGCTGCCTGGCGCCAGTGGTGTGAGCTGGCCAGTGAAATGAGGGCAGGGATGCATCTACTTGCATCCACTCTCTCTCCTCTGCTTTGTAGATTGTCTGACCTCAACTGTTGTACAGACACCAAAGCCATCCATTTCCTGCCAATCGGTCCACTGACAGATAAGCGATACGTGTGAAAGTGTGTTATGTATGCGTGGCATGTGTATATGTGACTGTGTATGGGTCTGTATGTGTGTTTAGGAGAGTGGGAGTATGTGAAGTGTGTATGTGTGAGTGTGCTTGTATCTGTGTATGGGGTATCTGTGTGTGTGCTTAGGTGCATATGTGTGTTTGTGCCTGTTTGAATGTATGAGTACACATACATGTGTGTGTGTGTGTGTGTGTGTG
Source organism: Onychomys torridus (assembly GCF_903995425.1). Taxonomy (NCBI): domain Eukaryota; kingdom Metazoa; phylum Chordata; class Mammalia; order Rodentia; family Cricetidae; genus Onychomys; species Onychomys torridus. The sequence goes on from NC_050465.1 coordinate 6,044,213, forward strand.
TGTGTGTGTGTGTGTGTAACAGTGAGTGTCTGTGTATAGCGTCTCTGTATGTGGTGTCTCTGTGTGTATGTGGTGTCTGTGTGTGGTATCTGTGTGTGTTGTGGTGTCTGTGTGTATGTGTGTGTGAGATGTCTGTGTGTGTGTATGTGTGTGTGTGTGTGTGTGTGTGTGTGTGTGTGTGTGTGTTTCAGTGAATTTATTTAAACAGGTTGAATATCTTTTACCTGGACTGTCTGGGACCAGAAGTGTTTCAGATTTTAGAGTTTTTAATATAATACTTGTATCAACATTGTCATTGAGCATTTCTAATCCCAAACTCCAACACCCTATGTGATGTGCTCCAAAATGTGAAACTTTTTTCTTTAGTGAATTTTGCTCTTTCGTACTCTTGCATATGTTCACTATGTATTCTGGTCCTTCTCCCCACTTCCCATCTGCTCACTACCCTCTCTGTCTTCTATAAACCTCCTTCCCCTATATACTAGTTTGGATTCTGTTTAGTGTCCCACAGAGTTCAGTCCTGACTGTGTGATCCTGAGTTTGGATGTACCCATCAGATCCTATGGGCTCACAGGTGGCTACACACTGGATATCATGCTTCTCCCTCTTCCAGAATCAGTAGGTTGATAATAGATCATCAGTATGTGGGGGAGCACCATGAGTCCCTTTCTCCTCTGTAGCTGACTGTTAGGAGGGCCTGACTTCTGTGGGCTCAGCACCAGCATGCACCGTTGCTCCAAGCTTGTGGTTGTCATGTCCATGTCCTGCCTAGAGAATAGAATTTTGCACCCACATTCCCCATCCTGCAGCTCTTGCGTTCTTTCCACCACCCCCACTTCCAGGATGTTCACTGAGCCTCAAGGGGGTAGTGTAAATGCACTTTGTAGGGCAGCAACATCAGCCACCCTTTGTTCTCAGCATTCTTATGTGCAGCCATGGGTCTTTGTGTTCTCTGTGAAGAGACGCTTCTGTTTTAGGCTGAGAATGGCCTTTGCCCACACATGTATTTAGGCTGTGATGTGATGATGTGTCACTTACCTAAGTGACCATGTAAGATTTCCTCATAATGTCTAAGACCTTTCTAGTCATGGGGTTTGGACCCAGTTCATAGTATTATGCAGAGCAAGCCTGAACCCCATTGGGGATGTTGGTTATCTCCATGACAGCTGTGCCACCATTACACCAATGGACACATCTTGCCTGATCACAATGTTGGCATTCCTTGAACACAAATAAATTTGGAACATTGTAGGTTTGGGATCTTCAGACCAGGGATGCTCACATAATGTTGGCTATGTCGTAGGTTCTGGGGAGCCGTGGTGGCATATAGCTTTAATCCAAGCACTCGGGAGGTAGAGGCATGTAGATCTCTGTGAGTTCGAGGCCAGCCTGGTCTACAAGGTGAGTTCCAAGAACAGCCAGGGCTGTTACACTGAGAAACCTTGTCTCAAAAAAAAAAGTTTACCTCAACTTATTTAGAGTTTGTTTTACAAAACTAATAATTTGTGAAGAAAAAACCCCAAAGCTGTAGACCCACATTCCTGTCCCTCCTCCTTCTCCTTTTCTTTCTCCTCCTTCTTCCTTCTTCTTCATCCATCTATCTGTCACCTCTCTATCTGTCTGTGTGTCTGTATTGTTTTTCTCCCTGCCCCCATAGCTGACATAGCCTGCCTCATGATGCTTCCTTGCTACCTTGGGTAATAACAGACCAGCAATCCCTAGATGTTGTAGCATACTCTCTGTAACCCTGCCCTTGAGAGAGTCCTGTGGTCCCTCGATAGCCTGGCTTTCTATAAGAGCTCAGAGTCTGCACCCAGGAGCTGGTGTGAGTTTGGGGTCTGGGTATGATTTGGTCACCTGAGCTGTTCACATGGATAAGCTACTAGATCCATCTCCAGCACTGCGGGTGGGCCTTGGGTTGGTCATCAGGCTCTCAGGAGATCTCTGTTATTAGACAGGTGTTCTCAGGGAAGTGGCACGCAGGGGTGATGGAGATGACATCCATACATCAGGACAAGCCTACCTCGAAGCCCCCAAGCCTGTGGGTGGGTAGATAGTGGGAAGCCTTGGGACTCTTGGAGCAGCACTGACACTTCGTTGGAGTGTGCACAGAGTACAGTGTTGTCCTGTTCCAGTGGAGCAGCCGGGACGGGGCCTCAGGAGCAGCAGCACTCCCCTTCTGAGTGTAATGGAAATGACTAGATGATGTCTTCCATCTCAAGCAGTAAAGGCCCACAACAAGCAAAAGCCCCGATATGGGAAAACGTTTGCGTACCCAAGTTAGTGACTTGTGAAATTAGAATCTGCCACAAGTAATTGCTGAATTCAGAGCAAGGTTCCCAAGAGCACCATTAACAGGTGAAGGCATCTGTCTCCTCTGGCAGTGTGCAGGGAACTTCTCCTGCATGAATTAGCATACTAACTAACTCTCCACAGAGCCCACGAGGTGGGCCTGAGACCTCCATTTCAGAAACAGGGAACTGGGCACCTGGAGAGTTGGGTGACTTGCCTAATGTCATCCAGATGTTTGGGGCAGAGTTAATTGTAAAGCAGATGTGCTTGCGGGTCACACCAGGGTTCCAGCCTCTGACTGTACCCAAGACAGAGAGAGGAAAGAGTGGTGTGACGCTGTAACCTGCGGACATGCTGGGGAGAAGGGAAATGTAGAGAAAAAAATACAGAGATTAAGATACAAGAGGGGACCAGGGGGAGGAGGAAAAAGAGGAAGAAGAGACAGTGAAGAAAGCAGACATGGAAGAAACAGACTTCAAGTCTGTCCTAGGAGAGAAGACCTCAGAAGTTGATGGAGAAAATACTCCAGAAAAGAGAGCATCACCTCTGTCTGTTTGTCCAGAGTCATCACATGAGTCCTGGTACTCACTGTATTTGGTGACTGGGACTTCACTGGTGGCAACACCAGATGTTTTAGAAGCATGGTTGGGGGAAATGAAAAAAAAGTGAGTAGTACAGATAGATAGTATGTTACAATCCTGTTAATAAAACCCGAGTGATGAAGAAGGCCACATTTTCCATGTTCAGTTAAATTGTTATGCTAGAAGATCTTGGAATAGAGCCATATCATACATATATGCATATACAGATATACATGTGCACATTTACATACATATACAGATATGCACACATATACACATACATATATTTACATGTGTAAAGAGAAGGGGAGGTGCTTAGGAAGTAAGCAAAGGAAGATGAAGCAGAAAAGAGAACAGATGGCTCAAGGCCGGGAAGAAGATGGTATTTGTGACCCTACTTCACACATCTCTCCATGATGCCGTCCATCTCCTGCTTTGCTTTCTCCTTGGCTGACCTTCAAAATCATTGACACAAGTAACTGATTACTTAGCAAGTCCTTCTATTCATGGGACCTGGACAGTCTTTAAAGATTTATCATGATTAATCAACTTAGCTATTCACAGAGGCTTGTTTGCCTTTTATTTAAGGTGAAGATCTGCCTTGATCTTTTTGAGGTGTGTGAGCTGGTATGTGTGTGAGGTACATGCAAGTATGTGTATGAGGTGCATTTGGGGATGTGAGTGAGTACACATAGGTATATGTTTGAGGTACATATAGGTAAATATGTGAGGTGCATGTGGGTATACATTTGAGGTGCTGTGGATATGTATGTGAGGTGCATATGGGGATGGGGTGAGGAGGTGCATGTATGTGGAGGGGCAGGTGGTATGTCTGTGGAGATGCCTGAGGGGATGGGGTAAGGTACACGTGGGGTAGGGTGAGGTGCATGTAGGAATGGGGTGAGGTGCACATGGGTGTGGTGTGCAGGTGCACATGGCACATGGCAATGGGTGCGTGTGTTATGTGTACAGAGGTGGAAGTGGGGATGTCTGTGGAGGTGTGAAAGATGGAGTTGGGTAGGGGGAAGCTGGAGAAGCACGGCTCTTTAAACATGTTCTTGTATTTTGAAACTCATGGATGTTAACGACGTCATTTTGATTCCAGGTTTGTTGCTAAGAAAAACTGCTCTGCTTCCCGTTTGTGAATGAGCTTTGAGCATTTGGCAGGGAGGGTAGACCTCAGCCTCCTGTGTGCCCTGTTAAAGGAAAGGACCTGGGGAACAACAAGGCCCTCTCAGCCCTGACAAGGACAATAGTATTTTGTCTAACTTTTTATGTATAAACACCTGGTTTCTTTCTCGACTATTAGGAAAGAAAACGAGCTGTATCACTTGGTGTGGGACTGTACACCTTGATTCCCAACATTTGGGAGGCAAAGGTAGGCTGACCTGTGTGAGCTCAAGGCTAGCCTGGCCTACACAGTGAAACCATGTTTAAAAAACAATGGAGTGACATAAAGAGCTCGAGGGGTTTAGGACTCTGGCCTGGGTGCCAGATACTCCAAAATCATTTCTAGCCTGAAAAAAGCATGGTAAGATGAAACAAAGTGTGTGTGTGTGTGTGTGTGTATGTGTGTGTGTGTGTGTGTGTGTGTGAGAGAGAGAGAGAGAGAGAGAGAGAGAGAGACAGAGAGAGAGAGAGAGACAGAGAGAGAGAGAGAGAGAGAGGGGCAGACACACAGATACACAGACACACACGCTCACATAAAGACAGATACGTGTGCACACACACAGAAACACAGACACACACAGGGACACATGAAACATACACATACACAGATACACACACACACTGAAATATATATAATACATTTAATATTATATAATATATATACCATATATACATTTGATTCCACTAGGGAAGGTTTGTAGCCTAGCAACATAGATCTCATCTTCTTTTCTCTTCTTGCCCTGGGAGAAATCTTTATTTGAAGGTATCTTGCCTTTTCCTGGATGTGGTATGGGTAAGGCTGCTCTTGGATGTGTTTGCTGAAGGGGAATGTAATTAGGAAACCAAATCTGCAGGCAATCCATGAAGAACACTGGGCTCATTTCCCTAAAGTGGTTGTTGTCAACAGGAAAGTGAACATCATGGATCAGTCTCCTGGATAAAACCCACTCTCCCTGTTTTCAAAGAGCTTGCAAACATCAGTGTTGACCCGCAGGAGGAAATGGAAGTGGGCCAGGCCTGTGTTTACCTGGGACTTTTGTAACTTGGTAATGAAGTGGGCCTGGCTGTCCTTTTGCTGGGCCTCCAGCTGTGCTGGAACACATGAGTCCTCCCTAACTGCACACCTGTCTAAGTCTGGCCTCCTAGTTCAGACCCAGTTTCCATGGTACCCAGGGCCAGGTTTGCACAGCAACACGGGTTGTTCCCCTCTTTATGAAATTGTCCCTGTGACCTCTCCGTGACCTCTACATGATGCCGTTCCTTGGTTTGCTGGCACGTATTTACATGAGTGATTGATTACTTAGCAAGTTCTTCTATTCATGGAGACCAGAACAATGTTGATAGATGTACTATGATGTATCAACTTAGCCATTCACAGAGACTTCTTTGCCTTTTATTTAAGGTGAAGATCTGCCTTGATCTTGTTTGTTTTAACCATGGGTCACCCATCCTGGTGCTAAGGCTCACTGGTTTTCCTGGCTTGGATGCATCTCTGTAGATAGTTCCTGCTCATCCCACATCTCTCCAGGCCGATCAGAGGTATGGCATTTTAATCCCTTTGGCTGTAAAGGTCACTAAGCCCCCAGTGTTGAGCGGATTCTCCGTCCAGGCTCTGGGAAGTCTCTGGTTTATGCTTCCCATTTCTCAAGCCTTCTTTATGGTGCAGCTTTGCGGGTGAGATGCCATGCGCATTCCAAGGGGCTAGGGGAGAGGGGGACAGCTGTGGCTGCTTGTGTGGCTTTCCTTTTCTCCAGGAAATCTCATTTCCAGGGTCCTGACTTCTCCTTCCTGTCTCCTGAGCAGCCTCCTCTGTGTCCTTGAAACCCTGGTAGCTACAAGTTCCGCCTCTTGCTTTTCCACATGTGCAACACACCTGGGCAGGTGTCATTTTGTGTCCTTTGAAGTCAGTGTGGCTAAGAGATCACTCTCCGCTCACTTCTCACCCTTCCTGGACTTGCATGGTTCTTAGATACCCTGGGAACATCTTGGTCATTCTCTAGCTTGCTAACTTCACTGACTTTGAAGTGTGGGCATTTCCAGAGAAGTGCCTCACTGCCTGTGAAGTGAAGTTCCCTGAGACCTGCCTTTCTTTGAAGACCTCCTCTGGTGCTCTAGACTATCTTGGGAGAAGTGCAACTGTTTTACGCTGTGTCCCCGTCCCTCCTCCCTAACCACACATTGATGTGCTCCCGTTTACACCTCCCAGCCTGAAGAGAAGTCACCGCTTCAGCCGTAGGTCACTTGCAATTTCAACGTGTTTATCTGTGGAACCAAATAAGAGAAAAACGACTCCTTCTACTCACTAGCCCCTTTTGAGGCCTATATGAGTGCCCCCTCCATGTATGTGTCCCCCATCAAACCATACAATACACACTTTCAAAGAATTCTCGGTTTTTGGCTGATAAACAGTGCCTTATGCTACAGGCCAACCTCAGCATCCGTCCTCACATTTCAGTTCCACCCCATACCTACACAGGGTCAGCATCCCATCCCCATACCTACACAGAGTCAGCATCCCATTCTTATACCTACACAGGGTCAGCATCCCATCCCCATACCTACACAGGGTCAGCATCCCATCCCCATACCTATACAGGGTCAGCATCCCATCCTCATACCTACACAGGGTCAGCATCCCATACCCATACCTACACAGGGTTAGCATCTCATCCCCATACCTACACAGGGTCAGCATCCCATTCTCATACCTACACAGAGTCAGCATCCCATCCCTATACCTACACGGGGTCAGCATCCCATCCCCATACCTACACGGGGTCAGCATCCCATCCTCATACCTATACAGGGTCAGCATCCCATCCCCATACCTACACAGGGTCAGCATCCCATCCCCATACCTACACAGGGTCAGCATCCCATCCCCATACCTACACAGGGTCAGCATCCCATCCTCATACCTACACAGGGTCAGCATCCCATCCCCATACCTACACAGGGTCAGCATCCCATCCCCATACCTACACAGGGTCAGCATCCCATCCCCATACCTACACAGGGTCAGCATCCCATCCCCATACCTACACAGGGTCAGCATCCCATCCCCATACCTACACAGGGTCAGCATCCCATCCCCATACCTACACAGGGTCAGCATCCCATCCCACAGCTTGGGGCTCAGCTTCACAGCAGTGCCCCACTCAAGACAGCACCTGCAGAACCAATTGTCACCCACCAGCTACACATTAGAGGAACTTGTGAACTTCCTCCTCTTCCTCTCTGCTTCCTCCTTTTCCTCCTCCTCTTCCTTCTCTTCCTCTTCCTCCTTTTCCCCCCTCCTCCTTCACTTGAATAACCATCTGGAGGAGCTCAGAACTCAACACTTTCTTACAAGACTCCCTTTCATGATAAAGGACAGGACAGGAAATAGAGGAATTGGAGGAGGTGGGGAGTGGTGTGTGTGCACAGCCTGGAAGTTCTCAGAGCCATCTTTGGGGCTTCTGGGAAGCATTTATGATGTCTGCATGAGTTGCTATGCCATCCACGAAGTAAGTCAACCTCCAGTCTCCTCCTTCCCAAAGAAATGGTGGCGAGGAAAGTTCCATGCTTGTGACCTCTGGGGTTTTCCAAGAGTCACCCAGTCAATAGAAACTTAGCTGTGGCTGAAAGAAGGTTACTACTAGGGCCGACTTAGCCTTATCACACCCACTGCTTTGCAGATGATTCGGCTTTCAGACATTGGGGACCAGGGAAGCAGACCAAAGCTATCATCAGTACCTCCTCGGGTATATAGCCACACAGGTATGCAGGCACATGCAGCGCTATTCCTCATGCAAGTGTGCAGACACACTAGCCCACATCCCATTCTCCACATAGTATGCACACGCACAGGCACCAATTCTTTATACAGGTGTGCAGGCACACAGGTCTTCAGGCATACACATATTCATTCCCCCACATAGGTGTGCAGGCACAAAGGCACCCATCCCCCACACAAGTGTGCAGGCAGATGTGCACTCAGTCCCCCAACCCCTATATCTGAAATGGAAACAGGCTCTCTAAAGCCACGCCTTGCAGTTCTCAGCTTGCCTCAGCTGTTCTAGCCAGCAGCCATGCCAGGTACATGTTATAAAGCATGGAGCTGAAGATCAGAGGTGGATTGTCCACCTAGCGCATGTGGTGAGTCATATCCAGCACCATTATCTGTCACGCCCTTTAAGATCATTTTATCCCCTTGGAGTCTTGAGCTCAGTTGGCTGCAAACCACTCTGGTTCATGGGAATGCTGCATGCTTCCCAGTTCCTGGGCCTTCCCTTCATCCCACACCACCATTACCACATCTGTCAGCTTCCTGAACCTCCTCTAGCATCCTGGCCTCTGACCTTCCCAAGCACACTTTCTGTCCTTATAACTTCAAATACTATTTTCAAAGATTAAAACAATGCATTCTAGTATTTTCACTTGAATGTGATACTCAGCCACAAGCACCAAGATGTATTTTAATATTTTTCAGAATGTGATCCTTAACCATAGCTCCATGGTTTAATAGATAATGTATCTGGCCTTTGCTCCAGAACTTCAAAGCCTTGGATTTCCTAAATGATGGAGAGTTCTTTGTGATGCATTAAAAACAGCTCCATCCGCTGGGGCCCAAGGGAGGGACTGGCTAGGATCAAGATGGAAAGATGAGGGGATTGATTAAAGGATTGGGAAGTTCAGCATCATGCCCTGAACTCTAGGGAGGGAGAGAATAGATCCTGGGACCCATGATTTCATCCATCTATCAGTCCTGTCTAGGAAATGAAACCATCAGTAAAAATCCTGAAACCAGACTCCAGGAAGCACCACAGATGAGATCATGACACTCCCTGTCTATCTCCCTCACCCAAGACCTCGGGCCATCTACCACCTCACCTGAGTGTTCCTTTAGATCCTGTAGTATAAAACTGTAATTAATGTTTTCTCGAGTCCTGAATTATTCTAGGGAATTAACAAACTTGAGCATGAGCCATGGAAACCCTGCTTTGATCCATCTTCTGTTACTATCATAAGATATCTAAGGTTGGACATTTTATTGAGAACAGAGGTTTAGTTAGCCTATGGCCCTGGGTTCTAGGGAGTCCAAGAGGAAAGCTTCTAAATATCTGGATGGCAGGACCTCCTGCCCAGGCCGTAAGACATGGCAGAGACATCTGAAGATGATGAGGAACAACCGTGCTATATCTGATGTCTCTTCTTATGAACCCATAAATCCATCACGGGTCTTCGTCCTACAACCTCATATAATTGAAGTTACCTTCAAATAAAATTAGAGTATGAAATTGGAGACTAAGACTCCAACACTAAAACTTCTGAGGGACACATTTTAACCCAGATGCACAGCCAAGAAAGATGAAAAAGAAGTCAGCCTGGTGATATTTGCAGGTAGCATTTCCAGGAAGTGGTAACCCTGAGGGGACCTTGACCTTCAGTGTGTAGAATGGGACACTGACTCCAGGTGGTTCATGCTAGCGCTGACCCAATGGACTCTGCCCTTCACTTGCATCATGGATCTACCAGGTAGATAGCCTCAGAGCTGAGTGGGACGGTAGGACAGACGGTTGGTGTCGGCAGAGTCTGCAGACCTAAACCCTGGAATGCTAGTAAAAATGTAGGTTCCAATTGTAGACCGGATCACATGGGCTGGGGACTCGTCATTTACAAGAGTGCTTTAGTGAGACTTGGCACCATGAGAATCTGAGAACTCCTGAACACCCCAAAGCCCCTGCGCCAGGTATAAGGGAGCACAGGCTGAGAAGGTAACCCCTCCTCTTCCCATCCCAAACATCCCCTGTGCTTCCTTCTGGCATCCCCTGTCAATGTGTGTGCTATGGTCTGGTCCATGCCGTCCATTCAGTCCTGAGTGCTGCCTCCTCCCTTAATGTCATGTTGCTGCTCCAGAGTGGACAGCCACGTGTTTCCTTGAGCTTCCCATCTCCCCGGGGAATTGCTTGCAACACTCCCAGTTTGTCGTTGTTATTAATTGCATATTGTGCTGAAAACCTTTGTCTCTGGAGCTCTTACAGGGTTTGTTTTTAATACCTCGAGCTTCCCAGAAGTGAGGTTACTCAGGCTGCCTGCACAGATGGCTGCAGAACACCAGAGGAAGAGCCGGCCACTGGTTGCCTAAGAGACTGTGTTTCTATACCTTCCCTGGCAGGGGTGTTTATTTTTTTAAACTTTGTTAACTTGATAGGTCAAAATGGTATGTAATTATTTTAATTTTATTTATCCCATCCCCAATGTTGCAGGAAATCTGCCCAAGTGTCTGTTTACTAATTGCATTTCCTTTGTGAATTCTTGGCTGGTGACCCTCAACCCTTGGGGTTGGAAGAACATGCCATTTTGCTGTGCAATTAACTCCCTGTCTGCAAATTTTGCAAAATAAAGAATACATTTTAATCCATTTGCTATGAAATCATGTTATTTTTTAATGGTATCAGTACTTAAAATGATAATCTGGCCAAAATATGACCACTTTTTCCCCCTTGGTCATTTATTCTACTGTTTTGAAATTTAGAAGGATCATCTCCAGGGACTGGATGCTTGGGTTTTGTTTTCTTTTAGAGATAGATAATTTAAAATGTCCTTCTTCAAGCCATCTGGGCATATTTTGGTGTGGTATGAAGTCATCTAAACAAATTATTTTCCTAAATGTCATTGTTCCAAAATTATCGACTGAAGAAATTTTCCCTTCCTGTCTCATGTTCTGGGATAGTAGCTCTAGAAACCCTCCAAAGACGATGTCAGATGACAGTGTCACCCATGGCCAGTCCTGTGCCCCACAGCTCAGCAGGGTGTTCCGGCCTCCCAGAGTTTGTGAACAGCCATTAGAGACACACAGGAAGAGCTGGGGAGATAGCTCAATGGTGAGAGCACTTGATGCCCAAGCATGAGGACCCTGGAACCCAAATATAAAACTAAATGTAATCACACACACTTACATGACCTCAGGTCTGTGAGGGGCTGAGGGCCACTGGAGCTTACTGGCTGCCAGCCTGGTTCCAGGTTTGATGAGAGACCCTGTCTCAAGGAGAGCATAGAGCAGGACATCCAGTGTTCTCCTCAGGCCTCCATATATACATGAGCACAGGCACACACATGTGCACACACACGTGCATACCCACAGATATATGCATGCACAAAAACATACATACACACACACACACAAATACACACACACAGAAAAATACACAAGAGTTGGGCATAGTCATATGATTGTGGTCCCAGCTACTCTGGAAGCCTGAGGTGGGGAGGACACTTGAGATCAGGAGTTCAAGACTAGCCTGTGCAACCTAGTTAGACTCCCATCTCAAAAACAAAACAAAAAACAACAACAACACTAAAAAACCCAAACCAGAAGCACCTGAATGCAGACATGAGTGAGCCTGTAAGTGGCATCTTCAAGCATCAGCTGTCCCCAAACAATGGAGAGGCACCCTGACTGCTACACATAAAAAAGCAGAAACCCCAGTCGTAAGTGCCACAGCCACTAATCCAGCAGCAGCCACCACTCACAGAAACGGTAACTGTCACTCTCACCCACAGGTGCTAACATGCCAGGGCCAGGGGCACTGAGGCTTGGCCATTTTATGCCCATTTTGCAAGTAAGGAAACTGATGCTCAGAGCAGTCCCATAAGCTGCCCCAAGTCACACTGCTGTGGCAGGGAGAGGTTCCACCCTGGGGACTGATGGGAAGAACCTTCTCTCCTGTGTACTGCAGGAGTCCGTCAGAATGCAGCTGCAGAAGGGGTGGGGCAGGCTCAGGTTTTATCTGGAGTTTCTAGGGCTCAGTCTTGGCAGGGCTGGCATAGCCGTCTCTCCCCAGCCTGAAGAGACTACTTCTCCATCAATCTAGACGGCTTCTGCCCACCAGGCGCCTCTTCTCCTTAAGATGACCACAAAGCTCATATGAATGCTCTCTTCAGCACCTCCTGTCTACACATGTACCAGGTGTCCCAAACCATTACTTGGCCTGATGGTTTCTCATCCGAGGGCTTCCAGAATGCCCTCAGGTAGCTCTCACCACCACCCACTTCTACCAGCCAACACCCCTGTCCTTGATAATCAGCTAGAGAAGCCCCTCATCAGGAATCTTGGACCTCCTACCCAGGATGGGTGTCTTTCCAGCAGCCCTAGGATCAAGCATGTCTGTAGCTGGTCATGACCTCCCCCTCTATAGATGGTACCTTTTCACAGATAGGGGCTGTAATACCCTCTATATTCACAACCCTAGGATTTTCTGGAATGGTTCATAATGAATGAATGAATGAATGAATGAATGAATGAATGAATGAACCAATGCAGAAAGGAAACCAGTTTGAACCACACTCCCAGCCTTCTACAACCCATGCGCTCCTGATAAACATGAAAGTTATGTGGCTCATCAGTTCCACCCCAGGCTGAGCACAGGGGTCTTCAGTGCATTCTTCTGATATGTGTGCACACCACCAGAATCCCTCTCTCTTCTCCTGAGCTTAGATCTTGGAGTCTGCATCACTGATGTAAGCTGTTAATTACTTCACTGTCCGGCCATTAAACACAGAACATTTGTGCAAACATCCTCATCTTCCAAGCCCTCAGTGCCTCCAGTATCTTTGAAGCACTAAGATTCTGACAAGTCCTGGGTACCAACCTGAGCTAGACAATGCTTGGTGGATGCTCAGGAACTGCTTCCAGAAACACATGGAATCATTGGAGGGCTCTCACTCACCTGCCCTGGCTCTTGCCTGGGGGAGCTGGAAGTCATCAGTCACCATGGAAGAGGGGATGGGAATGGACTCTGTACCTCCCATGTAGGAGGGCAGAGGCCGAGAACAGCAGTCTCTGAGGGAACTCTGGCCTTTTGAAAGTGCCCACAAGGCAGCTGGCTATGGTTTGGGACAGGTGCAAGTATCTTTCTGTACTGTTTGTTATTCTTAGCAGGGAGGCGACACAGGCAGCCTGCACTTGCCCAGGAAGGCTTGTGGGACCTCACTTGTCACAGGAGAAACATGATCTAGTATTGGAGATCTTGACTTTGGGAGGCTGTGGAATGGGTGGGAGAGCCTATGAGCCCAAGTGGGGAGACGCATGGCATTCTTGGTCAGTGATGGACAAGCTAAAGATCTGGCATGCGGCCTCTGGGCTTCTCAAAATGCATTTTTCTCACCAACATGGAGTGCAATAAAATGAGATCAGAGGTGGCCTCTAAGACCCACCACTTTCTTCCATTTGTGGCAATGGAAGACTTCTAAAAATATCCACCCACTTCACACAAGCAATGTAAAAATAACAGCTTCAGAATGGCCATGCCAATGAACTGAGACTTTCTTGGGGGAAAAAATCTCATATGCCAAATATAAATTTAAAAGGGGAATGACCTCAGGCAGGGTCAAGTTAGGGTGTTTCTCTGGGATCTGAGGATAGCTGGTGTCTGGAGATATTACTTACAGGCTCACTTCTTTCCTAGCTATAGGTGTTTCTGGTTTGTTTGCTTTTTGTTTTTGAGACCGGGATCTCACTAGGTTGCCCAGGTGGGACTTTAACTCCTAGGTTCAAGTGATCCCTGAACTCAGGCCTCCAGAGTAGCTGAGACCAGCATTAAGCCTGTACCTGGCTTTTTATGGTGTGTGTGTGTGTGTGTGTGTGTGTGTGTGTGTGTATCTGTGAATGTGTATGTGTGTGTGTATATGTGTGTGTATGTGTGTGTATGTGTGTATGTGTGTATGTGTGTGTATGTGTGTGTATGTGTGTGTGTGTGTGTGTGTACATGTGTGTGCCTGTGCACATGTACATATGGAGGCCTGAAGAGAACACTGGATGCCATGCTCTATGCTCTCCTCCTTATTCCCTTGAGACAGGGTCTCTCATCAAACCTGGAACCAGGCTGGCAGCCAGTAAGCTCCAGTGGCCCTCAGTCCCTCACAGTCCTAGGGTCACATAAGTGTGTGTGACCACACTTAGCTTTATGTTTGGGTTCCAGGGTCCTCATGCTTGGGTATCAAGTGCTCTCACCATTGAGCTATCTCCCCAGCTCTTCCTGTGTGTCTCTAATGGCTGTTCACAAACTCTGGGAGGCCGGAACACCCTGCTGAGCTATGGAGCACAGGCCTCGCCACAGGTGATACTGTCACCAGACATCATTTTTGCACAATAAGCAGGAATAATGTTCAGAATGCCTACAACCATCCACTATTGTTCTGAATACAGCAGGACTCTGCAGGGTGGGGAATCGGACTTGTCTTCAGGAGCCCTGGCAACCACCTGCTGCTCTTTGCAGCATGAATCCATGAGCCAGTGGTTAGCAAATGCTCCAGTTTCCCTTGGCACTTGATGTGTGCCTCTCCCAACGTCAAGGCCCTTGAGGTCTCAGAGTAGCAGCCTCATTAGCATCCTTTCTCGGCCAGCACCCCAATCAGTATAGTCATTAATTTCCTTTCCAATGTTGAGCTCATGGCCCAGCCAACCTTGCCGCCCATTCTCATCTACAAGGAATTTGATTAAGGACAGATTAGCTGGAGCTCAGCTTCCCTTCACAGCCCAAAAGGGCAGAAAGTTCGTAAGCTCTGCTGCACTGCACATCCTGTTGGCACTGTGGGAAACTGCTGGACACTGGAGCTCGGTGCTCACTTGGAGTCCTATTCAGGAAGTTATGCTGTCCTTCCTGGTGTTCTGGCTATAAATGCCATGGAAATTCCATCACCTTAAACCCCCCATGCCATGACTCGGTAGGCAAAACACCCATCTTATCTTGCTTGGAAATTACACTTCACACCCCAGAAAGGTCATGGGAATAAGAGATTTTGGAATTGAAAATATCAGAAGATGACAGACATCACAGGTTGGAGGGCCCTTATCTGAGCTGCTTAGGACCGGAATGTTTGGGTTTCAGAGGTTTTAGTTTTGTTTTGTTTTATTGTACATAAATAGTAAGATAGCTTAGGGATGGGACCAGGTGAAACACAATCCATTTATATTTTACTTTATCTGAAACTATTTCAGCTAATCTGTCTCTTAGCACTGACCCATCTCACTAGGGCAGTTATGGCGGTTTCTACTCATGGCATGTCATTTCTCATGTTGGGTTGTTTTGCTTTATTTTGTTTTTAAGGTTTTCCTTAAACCCATGACTCCTGATCCCCTGAGGGTTCACAAGGACCATTCTCAGAGTCAAGATGGACCAAATGCCTCTTCCTCCTCTCCTCTTGGTTGTAGGGCATCTGGTGAGTTGGACTCCTGGCAGCCTGTTCCTCCTGAGGTCCTCCAAGCAGTGTCTCCAGGCATGGAAAGTCATGCTCGGCTGTATACATAGACAGCTACAACTACTGTCCCATCAGGGCACATTTCTTGCAGCGTTGGCTGCATACTTTTGAAAATATTGTTTCTTTCATTTGAATCCAAACAAGGAACAGGGACCAGAGCAGCCTGGCTTGTGACGGGAACTAAGAAGAGTTAATCCTTGCTTGATTATTCACTTGAACAGCAGGCATTGTAGGATGCATAGCATGAGTCAGAGATTTCTTTTATGATGGGTGTCCCCTCTGCCACTGTCCCAGCTAGAGTCTGATCTCTTGCCATCCATCCCTGATCCACACTCCTATGCACCTGCCCAACACCAAAGTGGGCATCACACAGCACACGCTGACCATGGGATAGGATTTGAACAAATGCCTAATAAGAGATGTCTATTGCCCTTGTGCCATCCCCTTACCCGCCCTGAGTCCCCTTAGCTCTGGTGTCTTGCCTCAGCATAGAACCAGCCACTGGGGAGGACAATTAAACAGGGAACCTCATGAAAGCTTAAATTCTGAAGCAGATGTCATTACCTTGTGTCCTAGGAAAATGGACATAGACATATAGAATTAGGTGACATTCTTTGCATACCTTACATCCCAAAACTTCCTCAGCAGGCTTTCTCTGGACTTTGGCCTCTTCCTTCAGCATCCTAAGGTCTTGGGAATGAATTCATTCTTCTCCTTGTCTCTACAGGTGCCCAAGATGACTCCATCATGCAGTCTGCGATTGTCTTGCTGACCTCCTCCAGGTATCAATTGTGGTGCCACTCAGCCCAATGCTGGCATTCTACATGCTGTCCTTTTGCTTCTGGATAAAGTCCCGCATGGCCTGGGGCCTCTCTCTCTGCTCAGGCTTCAACAGAAATCCTGATCCATGTCCTTCCTGGCAGTGAACTCAGAAACTGGATCTGTGGAGCAGGTGATAACTTAGGAGGTCACAGGGGAGCCTTAGATGGGAGATGCTGCGAGTATGCAACAGGTGACTAGGATGAGTGGATGGAAAGAGAGACAAAAGCTAGTAGAAGCCCATAGGGAGCCTGAAGTGAGGGTCTGGAAGACCACTGAATCCTGGAGACAGAAAGAGAGGGCCTTCACGACTCTGAGCAGGGTGATGGTGAGGAGCTTCCCATTATAGCCACACAAGTGTGATCTGAGACATAGCAGCACCTCTATGTCCTGAGGCAGCTGTAGGTGTCAGGTAACTCTGGCCAGCTTATTGGGTTAGTAAGGAGCCATTGCAGAGATTTGGTACTGAGTTGCAGAAAGACTTTGTGCATGCTGGCATTCTAAAGGATAGAGTAACTTTTAGTCAGTCTCTCCAGCAACCCAGTGGGTTGGTGTTATTTCAGCTGTTAAATCTAAATTGTAAGTGAAGGCATGGAAGGGAAATTTTGCTAGGACTTTCACTCAAAGATGCAGGGCCATTATCCTTGATGGCCCCTGATGCAACATGGAATCTTTGGCAAATCTCACCCAGGCTGACTTTGAGAAGAGGGGGAAAGGATGAGGATGAATGTGCTGTGAAGGGAAGTGAGAAAGCCAACAGCCATGGTAGAGTTAAGACAACTGGCTGCTTAAGAAACCTGAAGCCAAACTGACTAGACAGTTTGATCACTGCAGAGTTCAAGGCCTGGGGTCTGACCTTTCAGTGACACACGCAATCTATGCAAGGAGATGCAGACATTGTCTATCTGTGTACTTGAAGAAAAGAAAGGGGGTGTTGAGGGGCTCAGCGATGACTAACTTCATCACGTACCCTGCAGTTATTTGAACTGTCACAGGGACATGGCTCCACGCAAACTTCAACACCGTTTGTCACACGAGGGGCCTAGGAATTGTCAGAAATGAGAGTCAGAGCAATGAATGACAGGATCCATCTGGAGTCAGCACCAAAAGCTTAAACCCATTCATTCCCCTTGTTTTAGTTTTTACAAAGCCATGTGAAATTACTAAGACACTAAGATTAGTTATTGAAAGCCCTCAGCCACCGTCCCAGAGAGTCTAATCCTTCCGACCGTCCCCTTCACTGGACTCGTGTGCGCTGGGACTCCCATGATTTGGAGACAGTGCCAGACACCAAACAGGAGCTTCTGCGGCACTCAATTAAAGTTGCAGTTGCAAGCTTATATGCTGGCACAAGAGTCCAGAGAGTGACTACATCTTCTCCTGCTTACCTCTATCACAAATGTGTTCATTTTCTCACACAAGTGTACAATCCTGGCCAGAGCAATTCTGTCCTCTAAAATCATGAGAGAGCAGTGCTACTGAATCAGAAAGTTGTTGGTTGATAATGTTATTTCGACTTCCAAAAATATTCCTTCTTTTTTTTTGCTTTTTCAAGACAGGGTTTCTCTGTGTAGCTTTGCTCCTTTCCTGGAACTCACTTGGTAGCTCAGGCTGGCCTTGAACTCACAGAGATCTGCCTGGCTCTGCCTCCCGAGTGCTGGGATTAAAGGTGTGCACCACCACCGCCCGGCCTATTCCTTCTAAATTACATAGTCACAACATATGCAGGGATGTGTCCTGTTTATCATAGCGAGAGCATTGGGTTTTCAATTTTTGTTGTTTTACTGACATGATAGGTGTTTAGCACTATCAATCCCAGCTCATCCTTAAAGAATTATAGAATACTAACCTACAAGAAGAACAAGACAGAAACCATTTGGAATGCCATGATCAGACCTTCCAGACTTATCTCTGTGCTATTTGTGGCAATAAAGTAGGATGAGCAAGTTTCTCCAACCCTCACCTAGACCTCTTTTCATTTCCCCTCTCAGGAGCCTGTTCAGAAACCATCAAGAACTTTATTTTCCATTTCCTATGGGGCTTTTCATAGAATACTCTCAACCTTCATGTCAACTGAAAGACTTGTATCTCAGCCTTTGGCCAACATGCCTGCTAGTTTGCTGAGTGTGGATGGCTGCAGAGCGATTCTGGGTCAGAGTGTTTTGTCTGCTCTGACACATTCCCCTCGGGGAGAATTCTACCATCCCACTAGGGTTCTATTTCCCAGACTCCGTGGAGGCTGGGTACAATCCATGTTCCCAATCTTTTCCAACGTAAGAGGTAGAAAACAGGGGAGGGACTGGAGTGCTGGCTCAGCAGTTAAGAGCAAAAGTCAGGTTTCCAGAACCCAAGTCAGGCGGCTCCCAGTTCTCTAACTCCAGCCTCACGGGATCCAACACCTCTGGCCTCTGGGAGCATCTGCCCTCAGTGCACACAGCACAGTCATATACAAACACTTGAAAGAAAAAGAGGTAGAAGAATGTTTTCCAAGTTTTTATGTCTCTGCTTATTGAAAAAAAATCAGTATTTTAATGTTTACTGGATATTTTATGAATACCTTATTTATTCTAATTGCTTGTCATATGGGCTGAAACTTTCCACAATGCACATTTACTTTTAATTTTTCACTGGCCAGTTTAACTTCTAGATGCTTCTGATTTTTAAGTTTAAGAAAACCCTGATAAATGTCCCCTGATAAATTCCAATCATGGTATCACGCTTGCAAATACCACATTTAGATACAAATTTGTTGAACTATTAAAATGCTATTTGAAAATGTTTCGATGTTTTATGGCTTCATTTCAAAAGCATCTTTCTATCATTAATCCAGTGGGACTGCATCTGGCTCATCAGCTGAAATAAGAATCTAGCCAACCAGCGGACCAATAACCTCATCGCCATTGTGGATAAAGCATTCAGCAATTCCTGAAATATTAGTAAGATAGCAGGAGACATTGGCTTGCTTTTACTTGGGGTGACCTGATGTTACCTTTTCTCACATGGAAGAGGGGTTAGTGAGGTCTGCCTGGCCATAGAGAGCTGAGCTTGGAGTTTGCACGTGGAAGGAAGACACTTCCCAGGATTCATGAATGACCTGATCCATTGTGGAGAGGACAACAAGACTCCCACATGGACTCCAGACAGCCACCTTGTCACGGTTAACTCCACCCCAAAACGAACCTATGAGAGCTCCCCTGACCTTCCAAAGGAGGATGGCTGCCTACCTAGCAGTGAGGTCATTGTACTGGCAGTCTCGATGTGTCTGGTTCGCAGTGGGCACCCTGACCTCAGCTCTGCCCCATGTGAGAAGAAAGCCAGGACCCTGGTGGCAGCTGGCCACTCTCTCATGACTGGGGATCTGGGAAAGTATGTGCTCTGTTTATTTTGGGCCAGCAAAGTCGCATCTTGTTTGTGTGTAGATGTTTAGCGACAGAGAGATTAGGAAGTCTAAATTTAATAAATACTAAAAATACCGTTGTTCCAATGCAAAATACGATCGGCATTTTTCCACCTGGTGGACTGGTGGGGACGTGCACTCCAGGATCCCACAGCACAAAGATTGGTGTGGTTTTTTATTTTAGGAATTTTGTTTTGGGCCAGAGCCTGGCATTTCTTCCATGGGTGCAGTATGCTCAGATATCTCATCTATTTAAGGGCATGACATTTGGTCCCTAGAATTTCAAATATAGGCAAAATGCCCCAGTTAATGTTCTCAGCAAATCCAAGAAAGCTGGTTAATAATGCTGTGACAAAGAAGTCAGGGCAGCCTGGGCCTCCCTTGCAGCTCAGGACCCCTCATGGCTCCCACTGAGATCCTAGGAGCTAGGTTGGGCCTTAGCCATGGTCCACATGTCCATGGAGACATCTGTCTGCATTCAGTACTAAAGAGCCTTCAGCAATCTGATTCTACCTCATCTACGGTGTGAGTTAATTTTCTTGTGGTTAGAGTTTTCCTGCCTGGCCTGCAGTCAGGACAAATCTCTCTTACCCACCAGTCCCACAGTCGCTCAGACCCAACCAAGAAAGCACATAGAAACTTACATTGTTTAGAAACTGTATGGCCGTGGCAGGCTTCTTGTTATCTACTTCTTCTATCTTAAATTAACCCATTTCTGTTAGTCTATACTTTGCCACATGGCTTGTGGCTTACCAGTGTCTTTACATGTTGTTTCTCATGGCGGTGGCTGGTGGTGTCTCTCCCCAGCCTTCTACCTCCCAGGATTCTCTTCTCTCTTGTCCCGCCTATACTTCCCGCCTGGCCACTGGCCAATCAGAACTTTATTTACACAGAGCGATATCCACAGCACTTCCCCTTTTCTTTTTTTTTTAAAGGAAGATTTTAACTTTTACATAGTATAATTACATATAACAAAACAATTATCAAGCAAGAATTACAGTTACAATATTAAAGATATCCTATCTATCTTATATTTGTGAGTCTAAAGTTTTATATCTAACTTATCTTTTATCATAACTGAGGAAATTATAACTATCTAGTCTTCAACCACATCAAAGACCTCAGAAGGATATAATATTACCTGAGAACCGGGAGAAGGATGTAAGCATTTTTCAGGAGTCTTGCAAGAGTAGACAGAGACAGCTGGCAGCCTGGATAGTCACCTAATGTTCCTTTGTAAAGTTGGGGCATTTGTCTTCAGCCCACAGGATTAGAGTCTCTTGGTCACTTTTCTCAGTGTCCTGTAGAATGTCTGGCAGTTTCCTCTTCGAAGCAGGAACCTGAAGGACCATTTTGTCAAGCAAAGTTTAGTGGTCACCTTTCTATGGGTCCTGCATGTCCAGTCGATCAAGCAGTCCAGGCAAGAACAGTTTCTTGTCCAAATGGTTATTTTTGCTAAGGTGAAGATAAACTCCATATGAAGTGTCTTCAATGCCCATCTTCCTCTCTGAAGTAAAACGGTGCTGCCAGGAGCAGACATGTCTCACTGTCCAGAAAGTCTAAATTTTAAAAGTATTTTAAATGTCATATTCTGTAGGTCTTTGAAGTATTTGAAGATTACCTATCTATCTGAAATATCTCTATGTATATTAGAAGACTTAAGTAACATGGCTACAAGTATGATTATCATAGATGACTAATTAGTAATCTATTTTTAATTATCCATTACAATTTAAAATGAGCTATACAAACATAATACCTTAAACATGAGTAGAAATATGCACACAGTATAACAAAATTAACTTTAAGTTTGTATCAATAGACTAAAGTCTATACCAATGTAAAACATTTTAAACAAGTTGTTGCTCTTTAGAAGTAAGTTCCTTAATCTACCCTTTTATCCTATTATATCTATATCATAACCCACCCCTTTTCCTCTTTAGAAAGAGATTGCATTTATAATCAACCTGTTTTAAAGAAAAATATTGGTTTTTCTCTGTCCCACACCAGAGGGCTCTTCTGATTTGGGACACAAGAATCTCTTAACCTTTTCTTTTAGCAATATGTCTGGGTTTAGAGAAGGAGTGAGCCAATTCCATCTCCAAAGCCAGCTTGATAATTTTGGGAATGTGGGCATAGTTTCTCTTACTACTTCCTGCTGGAGGGGGGCGCTGTATCTTATGGAGACATAAAGAAAATTTTAGGATTATGGAGTAGTCCATGAGGATAAACCTCTGAGCCTGTTGCCTTGAAACCATTCTGGATGTTGGATCATCTGGGCCATGATGTCACCAGAGACCTTTCAGGTGGTCTTGGCTGATCAAACCTGATGTATCTTAATCTGGAACAAGTCCACAGCCTCTGGCTTTCTGTGGAAACAAAAGCAGAGACTCCTTTCCAAAGCAACATATCCTTATATCCAAAATTTGAAGTCAAGGTGTCTTTAAAATTTACATATTTGTTTAACTCAACAGCTTTTATGATCAAATCGTTTTTTGTAGTTAAAAATCCCAAAGACAATATACACCAGATTCTCTGTGTAATATCCATCTTTGTAAGACTGAAGCGCCGCTGTGGCTGCTGGCTCCGTCCACCTCAGCTTCCCAACATGGCGGTGGTACAGTTTACCGCCAGCTCTGGGTCTGGAGCCATGTGTACCATCAACTATCAGAAGCAGTTCTATCAAAGCAGTGCATAGCCCAGAAACCCTTTTTTTTTTTTCTCCCCACCATTTCTCTTGCCAGCCTTTTC
The DNA here is from genome assembly GCF_903995425.1 of Onychomys torridus. Lineage (NCBI taxonomy): Eukaryota > Metazoa > Chordata > Mammalia > Rodentia > Cricetidae > Onychomys > Onychomys torridus. Next base: position 6,066,464 of record NC_050465.1, read on the forward strand.
CAAACTGACCTTTGCCGATGCTTTCTTGTAACACGCTGGTCCTGCCAATTCTTCTCTGAACAAGCAGCAGTAAATTCTTTGTTCCAGGTAGCAGCATCACTGCAGTTACCAACATGATGAGAAGCAGCCGGTAACTCGAAGCAGCAGCCACTGCCTCCGTGGTCCCACCGACACTGTTTGTGTCTCTGCCCCGGCTGAATCTTCTCCTAGGCTGGCCTCAACTAAGGATCCACCTGCTTCTGCCTTCTTCAGTAAATCCTACCGGCATGTGCCACCACAACCGGCCTAGTGTACCTCGGGCCTGAGCTGGGTCTGCAAGGCCACAGGCAACAGGCTTTTTCATGAATTCACGCCTCAAATGTTGGGCGCCAGATGTAGCATGAATCTCAAAGAGTTCTTATTAATAAGAACAAACCTGAGGCCAGTTATTGGGGTGATTGCTGGAAGATCAGAGAAGCAGAACAAGCCACAGCTATCTCACCTTGCTAGTTCCTCAGGTGATCCTGTTTCCTCAGGCTGGAAGCTTCTGAGTCCTCCTCCACATGAATCTCAGCTGAACTGTGTTGCTCCAAAGCCTGAACGCTTAACTAACCAGATGCTTAACTAACTACATGCTTTACTTTACTAGTTCCTGGTCCTCACACCTTATATACCTTTCTCTTTCTGCCCCCACTCCCTGGGATTAAAGGTTGGGTTTCTGGGATTAAAGGCGTGGGTCACCATGCTTAGCTGTTTCTAAAGTGGCCTTGAACACACAGAGATCCGCTAGCTCTGCCTCCCAAGTGCTGGGATTAAAGGTGTGTACCACCACCACCCAACTTCTGCTATGGCTTACTCTTCCCATTTTCTAGCCACCATTTTTGGCTTTGTTCTAGTGGCTGTCTGTTCTCTGCCCCCAGATATGTTTGTTTTGGGGAACACACAATATTTCAGGGAGCACAATACCCACCACATTTTCTCACTGCTGTGTTAGAATGCCTGACAAGTCAACTGAGAGGAAGGGTTATTTTGTATCCCAGATCAGAGTTCTGTCCATCATGGTGGGGAAGGCGTGGAGGTAGGAGCGTGAGACAGCTGATACCTTTGCTTCTGCAGCCAGAAAGCCGAGGGAGATGAATACCGGTACCCAAATGGTTTTCTTCTTTTAATTCAGCCCATCCCCACAGCCCCCAAGCCCAAGGGATGGTGCCATCCGAAGTTAGGAAGTATTTTTCCCCTTTAAATTAACCAACTCCACAAACTGCCTCACAAACATGCCTGGAGATAGTGTCTTTAAGGAGAGGCTAGGTCAACAGTCAACATTAACTACCACAACTGCTACTTAAATAGTCCACACTAGGGGTGAAGGGAATGAGATGTGAATGGGACCGGAAGGAAGGACCTGATCCCCACTGGTCCACTTGACCTTTAAGGAGGTTACTTTGTTATAATTATAGGATCAACATCCCCGAGGCCGCCACATAGCCTCAGCTCTCTGGCTTCCTCTGGCCAGTGAGTGAGCCTTTTGGGCCTCCGTTTCCCCTTTCCTTACCTGTAACCAATGATAAACAGAGGGAGTTTCACTGCGAGAAATGAATGTCCAAGTTTCTACTGCACACTCGTGCACACCTGTGCAGTGTTTCTGTACATCTACCCAGAATACAGGACAGCTGCCGGGTAGGTGAGAGATAGCCACGATACTCTCCTTAAGGCCAACCATCCTCATTAAGAGTGTCCCTAGGCATCCGTATGAAAAGGCATTGGCCGTGTCGGGCAGTGTTGCGCCACTGTGACCAAATGCCAGAGACAGTCAACTGGAAAGAAGTTTGTCTCGGTTTGTAGTTCCAGAGGCTGTCACTTGGCCTGTTGCTTTTGGACTTGTAGCAAGGTAGCACATCCAGGTGGGAGTACTTGGTAGAGTAAGCAGCCAAGATGTGAAAGCAGAGTAGGGGTGGGGCCCCCAATACCTCTGTAAGGACTCTTCCCCAATGATATAACTTTAAACAGGACATGTTGAAGCTGCTTGTCCAAGTCACGACTCTTCTGGAACACGAGCAGTACATGGCCAGCAGAGACACCAGAAGAAAGCCAATGCTGGTATGGAGCACCAGGGAGCAGCAGTGTGGAGCACCAGAGAGCAGCAGTGTGGAGCACCAGGGAGCAGCAGTGTGGAGCACCAGGGAGCAGCAATGTGGAGCATCAGGGAAGACCAGTGTGGAGCACCAGGGAACAGCAGTGTGGAGCACCAGAGAGCAGCAGTGTGGAGCACTAAGGAGCAGCAGTGTGGAGCACTAAGGAGCAGCAGTGTGGCACATCAGGGAAGACCAGTGTAGAGCTCCAGGGTACAGCAGTTTGGAGCATCAGAGAACAGAAGTGTGGAGCACCAGGGCGCAACAGTGTGGAGCACCAGAGAGAAGCAGTGTGGAGCACCAGGGAGCAGCAGTGTGGAGCACCAGGGAGCAGTAGTGCAGAACATTAGGAAACAGCAGAGACGCCCAGCCTATGCTTTCCTGGATTTTGATCTAATTTCTTTACCCTTTGAGATCAGAGGCAATAGGGACTGAGTCCAGACCACAAATGGCACTATGCAATTGTTTTCCTGTTGGAAGCATTTGTGTGCTGTAGTGATGGATTGGAGGAAGGACTGGAGGGGGGAGGGTAGAGTGCAGGACGAGGCTCTGTGTTCACCAAAGCCAGAGTGCAGAACAGACAGAACCACAGCCCTCACACCCAGGAGGAAGGACTGCCCAGCTTCTGCATTTCTCTTCTCCAGGTTTTGTCCATATCTCCTCAGTGACCCCAGGAGTTACACTTCTGTCCGTATTCATTAAAACACATCAGGCCTGAGCAGGAAGCCTGACTCTGTAGTCCTCACGGCTGACTGACTCTCCCGCTGTTTCAGACAGCTTGTCTTGGTCCCGTCTCTCCCGTGCCAGATCCACACCCACTTTCATCTGATTCTATTCCGAGTCTGGCTTCTCACCCTGCTTTCCTTCCTCCGAACTTGGGTGTTTGCATCTGACCTCTTGGCAAGGTCAGTGCCTGGAACCTGCACAGCCCTCTTCCAGAGCTGCTGGTGAAGTCAGTTGGGAGGGCCTGGTTAAATTTAAACTGAGCTTGAGGAAAACCTGAGTCACACTTTGACTGGAAGTTTCTCTTGGCTAGCTGAAATTGTGATTTACCTGGGTAGCCTGGATTCATATCGACTGACTCTGTCTGCCTCGTGTTCATTCTGGGTTCTGTAAGAATACATATCTGCTCTGGACACAGCTTCCAGCCACTGAATTCCCAAAGGTGGACTTCAGTGCAAGACAGTCGTACCTCCTCTCATCCCTGTTTTAGAAGAACTATCACCCTGTTACATCAACCTGCTGAAGTGGAGGTTGGTCCATATCTACCTCCCAATCTACCTCTAACTCAGCATGGATGGGCCTGGCTCTGGCCCCAGTAACTGACACACACTCATTAGAAACACACAGGGCTCCAGGAAGACACAAGTCTGCCGGAGCCCCATGTCTAGAAGTTCAAGGTATCCAATCAGGAACAGAGACTTTGCACACTGATGCTTCGCAGAGAGCCGATGGAACAAGTTTTCACCTCATAGACAGGAGCTTTCCTCAAGGGTAGAATGCACCCACAAAGCTATGCAGAATGGGGGGCTGTGGGAAGAAGAAGAAATCCAGCTTATGCTTTGCCTGACTTCTGAAGGCTGCAGAACGTTGCAAAGGAAGAAAGAAAAGACTTAAGAAACAGTGTTTGCTGAAGGCCTTCTCTGGGACCATGAGCCGTGCATATTATGATGCGGCACTGGATGGATGGGAACGCAGCTGAGCATCCGTGACTGGATCCCACCCTGCAGGTGAGTAGGATGCAGCATCTGTAAGTGCAAATGACAGGGAAATACACACCAGTGACGTGACACCTGTTCCCACCTCCAAAATCAGTCTGGCAGGGGGACTTCTGAGTGACCGTTTCACCCTTAACTTATGCTTAGACCAGCATATTAAATGCAGAGTTGGGCCAGGCCACACAGAAGCAGGCCAGCCCTGGAAATTGGGTGTGCATTAGCCACATAAATTTTCCTGACAGCCACAGGCAGTATGCTCATACAATCCACAACTGTGAGCCTCTGACAGGTGGCCTTATTCCTGCTGGAAGGGACAGTGAGGACCTGGCAGGGGAGAGAAGTCAACAGTGGAGACAGGGGAGTACCAGGGTTTGCCACAGCTGCTGCCCAGGGCTGGCCACCGGCGGGGGCACTCCTGAAGTTTAAGAGAACCGACAGCCTTTGGTTTGAAAAATCTCAAACTGACCTACATGACTCCAAACCCATGACATTTCTTCTCCTTCCAGTGAGATAACAGACGTTACTCTGGGCCCACTACCATGCTGAGCAACTGAGGTTGAGTTCAGAGAAACATCCTCCCATGGTTATTTTGCAGATAGACAAAAAGCCACTCATGTATGCAAAGGACAGCAACAAGCAGGCCTGGGGCTTGCTGACAGGCACCTATGAAAGAAGCAGGCTGAATTAAAGTCAAAGTCAGCTGGAGCTGACAGTGATAATGAGTCAGGACGTCATTGTCACTATTTCAGCACTATGTAAGACAGCCGCACCCCAAAATACCCATCCACAGAACAGAATAATCCTAGAGAACACACCCAATAGCTGAAGGGGGGATGTGTGCTGGGGGTGGAACCCACAGCCTGGAAACCAGAGAATGAAATGGAAAGGTCAACTCCAGGGAGGTCTGCAGTCTCCATGGTGACATCTCAAGTGACACCGAGGGAGGTCACGGAAGGTTGCACTTAAGAGCCACAAAGCCGAGCTGCCAGAGTCTCTGGGAGAAGGTCAAAGGAGGAAACGGAGCAGGAAAATCAGACGGAGCTCGGTCGGTCTGGGAAGGGACAGCAGCCAAGTGAGTGGAGACTCCAACCTTTCCCTTCTTTTCCATGGGAAGCTGTGTTTGGGAATTTGTTTCCCGTGACATCTTTGCTCTGGAGGGCTTGCTACCTAGACCCTTAGGTCTAAATGCGGGCATGGCCCTTTGTCACAGTTATGTTCGGAAGTAGCCCCACTGCTCCCAGTTGGTGGCTTCCCTGGGATCTTTTATGGCATCCACAATAGCCACGCCCACTGCTGTGCTTCAAAGGAAAGAGGCCGTGCCTACATGAGTAGCAGGTGGCTTTACATACGCCTCCCTGAGTAGATAACTGAGCCCTCGGGCTACAGCTATAAGCTGTGTTCCCTGTTTCTTTTCCTGTGGGTTACATGTGATGTATCCCCTAGGAGTTCATGTGTTTTAAGGTGGTGGGTGGGACCTTTAAGAGGTGGCACCTAGTGGAAGAGAGTGAGGTCATGGAAGCACTGTTCTCAGAAAAGATTAGTTCAGATCTCACGGGCCTGAACTAGTTCCCATTCCTCTGTTGCCATCTACCACAAGGCTCTCAATGGAACAGAGTAGACATGAGCGTCAGGCTCTTGAGACTGCACAACTAAACATTATTGATTATTTTTTTGCATTAATTGAGTGATCAGTTGATTGTATGTATATATGCACACGTGCCTAGAGAGGTAGAGTCAGACCATTAAATGGGTCCTGGGGAACTGAACTCAGGCAGTTAGGCATGGCAGCAACTACTTTAATGGCTGAGCCATCTCACTGGTCCTATCATCATCATTATTATTATTATTTTATTATTATTATTTAAAGATTTATTTTATTTTTTAATGTATGTGTTTGAGTGTGTATGTCATCTGTGTATGACATGCTGGTGTCATTGGGGGCTAAAGCAGAACATTGGATCCCTTGACGCTAAAATCACAAGTGTTTGGGAGCCTCCCGATGTGGGTGCTAGGATCTAAATTCTGGTCCTCTGAAAGAGCAGGAAGTAACTGTCTTATAGTGTTTTATTGCTGTGAAGAGACACCAAGACCATGGAAATGCTTATAAAAGAACATTTAACTGGGGCTCACTTACAGTCTCAGAGGTTTAGTCCATTATCATCATGGCAGGGAGCATGGTGGAACATATGACATAATATGGAGAAGTAGCTGAGAGTTCTACAGCTGGATCCACAGGCAGCAGGAAGGGAAAAGAGCGATTGGGCCTGGCTTGGGCCTGGCTTGGGCCTTTGAAACCTCAAAGCCCGCCCCCACCCACACACACACTTCCTCTAATAAGGCCACACCTACTCCAACAAGGCCACACCTCCTAATCTACTACTCCCTCCTGACCAAATACATGAGCCTATGAGGGTCATTCTTATTCAAACTACCCCATGATCTTTACTATTCAGCCATCCCTCCAGCCGCTATAACTGGGCATAAATGAACCTATTTTGAAAGTTCTCACCCTTGAGGGTTTGAGCTTGGCAAATTGGACTATGATATCACTTGATACTGACAACTCCATCTGTATCATTATGCTCATCATACAGCGAGGTTGCCTGCATCCGCCTCTTGCTGTCTTCCTCCTGCAAAGCCAGCAGCAGCTGGTTTTTTCTCACTTCTGGGATTACTCTGACCTCTGCTCTCACTACACTTCCTTCCCTACCTCACTGTCCTGCCCGCCATCCGAAGACCCCTGGGAGTCCCTGGGACTCGCCTGCTTGACCCAGCATAATCTCTTATTCTCATATCCCTACCTTATCCTGTGCCTTGTTGGAATCACAGTCACAGGTTTGGGGACTAGCATGCGGATGTCTTTGGGAGAAGGCGATTCTGCTGATGGCCCACCTCCTCGTCTTTGCTTTGCTCCTAGCTCTGAGCAATCCCAGGATGGCTCATTTGCAAACCCCACTTACCTAATACTGGGTCTGGAGCACAAGGAGACCATGTTAGTTACCTTTCTCATTGCTGAGACCAAATATCAACAGGAAGCAACAGGAAGTGTTCACGTTGACTTACATTTAGGCAAGGATATAGTTTGTTAGGGTAGGAAAGCCTCAGCAGTCTGAGTATGCGTTGGCTGGCTGCGCACATGGCATCTACAATCAGAAAATAGGGCCAGGCTATCAAACCTTCAAGGTCCACCCGCAGTGGTCCACTTGCCTCAGAAGTGCCCTACCTATGAAGGTTCCATAACCTGTTTGGGTTACACTCTGTCATGCTCCTGAAGGGCTGGGGGGAACATGCAACTGGTGTTTCAGGTGACCTCTTTCCTCCTCTTTCCCCAGGGTGAACAGGACCTCTGGAGGTGAGAATCTTTCAGGCTACTGGAGGAGGAATGATAGGACCCGACACAGATGCTCTCAGGCACGTACTGCCCTGGTTCCTCAGGATAGAGTAGGAAGAGCCTCGGTTAAATTTAGCCTCCCCAGAGCAGACCCCCAGACTGACACTCTTGTTTTCTAGATTCTGTGCTGATGCCCAGCCACAGGAGGGTAAGAGGTGGGGCTGGGGCTCTGAGGATGGATTCCAGCATCTAACGGAAATGATTCTTGAAGGCAGAGCAGTCAAAGATAACTGCTGTGGGAGCTTCAATGGCTCAGGCGTGTGCACACATTTCCAAAGTCTTTTGTCCAGCCAGCATCTCTTTGAGGGCCCTAGCTCCTGGTGGGTATTGTATCACCTTCTCTGAGCCCTGCCCCCTCTTTGCTCAGCTCTTTGGTTTGTCTGCATTTGGTCCTGCTGGTTCCAACCACAAGGTGGGATTTTTGTTGTTGTTTTTTTATCGATACTGGGTCTCGCTATGGATATTTGGCTGGCCCAGAGCTTGCTGTGTAGACGAGGTTGACCCCAAACTCAGAGCTTTGCCTGCCTCTGCCTCCTGAGTGCTGGGATTAAAGGTGTACGCCACCATAAGTGCTGAGACTGAAGATGTGCCCCACCACCTCCAGCTACAAAGGTGAATTTCTTAAAGAGCAACTCTGGGAGAGAATGGGATTTTAGTCTACACTGAAAAATGCCCACAGGGAAAGAAGGGAGCCCAAATGCAGGCACCAGAGCACAGGAGATCAACTCTGCTGACTGATAGGCCATGTGGAGATGTAGGGGACAGGCTGCTAATAGAGGACTCAGTAGCATTCAGGCATCAGGCTGAGTGCTCATCTGCCCTCTCTCTTCCCCAATCCCTTTCTTTTTCTTTCTGACTGGGCCTGTTCCTTGTGAGGTCCCTAGAGTTTGAACTAGAGAAACAGGAGACACAGTCCCCATTCCTTTTTTTTTTCATAGACAGAAGACACAGTGGAACACACACAAACCCGAGCCTATAATTAGTTGTCCCCTAGGGCCTCCTGCCACACTCCTGGGAACAGTTTCTACATCCTCCCTTGATGACCCTTAGACTATACTGGGAGCTTCCAAAGACCTCAAATTGCAGCTTCCCTAAGCTGCCCTGCTTTGTGATGAAGGGAAAGCAGAGAGGGACCACTTCAAAACCCAGGTCTGTGTAATAACAGGCAAGTGTAAAAGCAGGGCAGATGTGTGGCGCTTCCAGCTCCCTGGCTCCAGAGAACAAGGCTCAGCCTGTGCATCTGCTCTAAATCAGGGTCCGAGCACTCCCAAACCCAGTGATCACTCCACTTGGTCACTGTCCCCAGAGGCAGCGAGACAATATGTAGACATCCAAGCACCACTGAGTTCCCCAAATATTTGCACAAACAATTGTCAGTGGGATTTGGCCTGTGGATAGTAGTTTATGAACCCCTGTTCTAATTTGTGAAACAAGAATCAAGAAGGTGTCTAGCATGAAGGAATGTTGAGAAAATTTAAAACACCCCAGGGCTCAGCGCAAGAACTGGCAGATGGAAGTGTGATCGATGCCAGTCCTTAACAGAGTGTGCTGGAAAGCTGGGCCAACTACTCCGGATGGGTTCTGTGCTGATGTTGCAGAACCAGGACCCTTCCTTCCCCTACCTGGGCCACTGCATACGTAGAATGAGATGGTGGCCTAAGTGTTGGGTCATCAAAGTCAGAAACATTTAAAGAGTCCCTGAACACCTTGCCTATGCCTGACCACGTTAGGGGGTCTAAGGAGAAGGAAGGAGAACCCATAGGTCCTGGTAATTGCACCTTGAACTCTGTCTGAGTTGTCTGTGTTCTCATCTTTCCAACTTGACCATGCCTTGCCCTCTTGCCTCGTCTACTTCATCTGTCTGCTGTGCAAGTCCAGCAGGGTTCCATGTCACCTTGACGTCTCTCCCCACGAGCAAACATCTGACAAAAGGAGGCATTTTGCTCACAATTCCCTCCTGCTGGGGTTCTGCGTGCTGGTGGTGGAAGCTGGCTGTATTTCCACCAATCAGGAAACAGAACACCAGAGTCTACTGAACGTAACTAGACTACATGACCCCATGCCAGTCTTCAGAAACCTACTTCTGCCAGCTACACCACACCTCTCCAGGGTTCTGTGACTTCCCCACACAACACCAGCAGCCGGGAACCTTCACTTTCAAGCCATAGCAGGCTGCTTCCCTGTTTAAGATGTTTAGTGGCTCTACGCCAGTGGTTCTCAACCTTCCTAATGCTGCAGCCCTTTAATACAGTTCCTCATGTTGTAGTGACTCCCAGCCATAAAAGTATTTTGGTTGCTACTTCATAACCAATTTTACTACTGTTATGAGTCAGAATATAAATATCTGATGTGCCACCCCTATGGGGGCACGACCCACAGGTTGAGAATCACTGCTCTTCGGTCTTCTAGAGCCTTCTTGGGTTGCCCGGTCCCTGTGAAAGGAGGGTGTGTGCCATGACCCCAGCTGGCTGTCCCTGTTTGGGACTGGCGTGAACACGAAAGGAGAAGATTGCATGCGGAGTTTTCTGTACGGCTGTTTCCCGGATTCGTAAGCCATGCTGCGGTAGTTTTCTATTGCTGTGTGCCAATCACTGCTAAACGGAGTGACTTGAAGCAATAAACATCCTTGCCTACAGTGTCTGCATGGGAAATCCTGAGACACTTACTTAGCCAGAAGGCTCTGCTGTGAGGCTGAAGGCAAGCTGTTGGCATCTGAAGACGCGAATGATCTGCCTCTCCCACAGGGCTCCTGGCAGCCCGTGCCATTCCTTGTGGCTGCTTGCTGGGGACCCCAGCTCCTTGGCATTGGGTATTCCATTCAGCTGCCTAAGCAACTTTATGCTGTCAGATGGCTGGCCCCAGGGAGGACTCGGGGAAAAAGTGAGGAACATGCTTAGATGCCTTAGGTGTCCTTGGGAGCCAAACGTCTTACTTCCACGAAGTCCTAGTCTATGGTAGGAGGGGTGACAAAGCACAGCCCACATTCTGGAGGAGGGGGAGCAAGCCCTTATTTCTTGAAGGAAATGTGTCCAAGACTTAATGGGCGTGCTTTAAGACCGCCACTCACCCATGCCCTGGCTTTGCAGCGGCACACTGATGCATGAACTCACTGTGCTAAGAAGCCACTGTGCCCCTTGCTCTCATGGTCTCCAAGCTTCAGTTTTATCTGCGGAGAAGGGTAAAGATCTGGGTGTTGTAACACACATCTAACCTCAGCACTTGGCAATGGAGGCGGGAGGCCAGCTTCTGCCACATAGTGAACTTGTCTAGAAAACAAACAGCAAAAGAGCCATGAACAGTAACAGCGGTAGGAAGAGGGACTGGGAGAGGGGGAGAAACAGGAAAAGAGGGAGAAGGAAGAAGAAGGGAAGGAGGGAGGGAGGAAGGGAGGAAGGAAGAAAGAAGGGAGGAAGGGAGGGAGGGAAGGAGGGAGGAAGGGAGGAAAGAAGAAGGGAGAGAGGGAGGAAGGAAGAAGGGAGAGAGGGAGGAAGGAAGAAGGGAGGGAGGGAGAGAGAGGATAAATGAGAGGATGAAGGAGAGGAAGAGGAAGAGGAAAGAAGAGGGGAAGAGAGAGGAGGAGGAGGGAGAGCAAGGGGAGGAGGAGGGAGAGGAAGATGAGCAGGAGGAGGAGGAGGAAGAGGGAGAAGGGAAGGGAAAGGCAGGACTGTGGCTGCAGCACAGCCCCAGCACGGAAGGTTCTAATCTGCAGGTGCACCCAGCCTCAGATGGCAAGCAGAGGGGGCACTCGCCTCCAGGGCAGAGGTGCTGTGTCCTTCCCAACATGGGCAGATGCTTTCCTTGGTGTTTTCTGAAGGCCCAGCCTAGCGATGACTTACATGGTCTAATGCGTTGGGTATTTGGAGTGGTCTGCAGGTGATCTAAAGTGCACAGGAAGGTGTGTTTGGGTTATATGTGGATGGGCCTCTTGGGGACCCTGGAAACAACCTCCATGGATGCACAGGGGTCATTGTACATTATCTAAGGCTTCTCCCAAGGCCTCTTTATTGACACATGATGGACTTTGGGGGTTCGACTGACTCTCCAATCGCTGAGTTCCCTCACTGACATTAATCTCCTAGTCCTTCAGTGCTAGGAGAGGCTGACAGCAGAGCTGTAGCAAATTGGAAAAACCTCTGTCCTTCTCAGCACAAGACAGTGGGGCTAGCAGCCTCTGCTGTTCTCCATGTGGCCTTCACTCCCACAGTTACTCTGCCCTCTGCAGGACCCAAGGCAGGAGGGCCATGGCGACTGCAGGAGCCCAGGCCTCTCTCTGGGAGGTCTTCCCATATGGACACTCATCTATCGTCACTTTGGATTCTCCCAACTGGAGGGTCACCAGCAATTGTCCAAGGGGCATTGTGGGTTGGCAGGGGCTATGCCCAGATATTTAGACCCCTGAATTTCAAATGTACCAAAGCTTTCCGGAGACACACATTCCTTGTGCCATTATTAAAGCCAGAAGGACGTTCCCATTGCTTCACATTCTTGCTAAAACAAATCACTGCCTGATGCAGAAAGAGCGCCTGCCTGGCACGACCATGTTTACAGAGTCACAGGAGGAGGCAGGGCGGGGAGCAGAAAGTCCCCTGCACACTACACTGAGAGCATGGTGTGGCTGTGAGCTGCAGGCACGTGGGAGCGATTAACGTTCTTCTTTGAGCAGAAGGCAATGCTGTGGTTGGTACCCCTTGGCGCCTGGCAGCAATGAGTCAGGTTCCCCCAAGTGTCTGCCACCTATTTCCTGGTGACTGTGCCCTACATCAGTCACCGACTGTCCGAGTCTGTGAATCTGGTGGCTAGCCTTTGCCACTTGGAGATGGAGCAGACATGGCATTAGGGGCCCATGCTGGATCCTCTGGATGCCTGCCCCCAGAGTCCTATGCACACCTCCTGGCCCTAATTTGCTGAATACCTCCTGGGTCCTGAGTTTTAAAGAAGGAAGTCAACAGGAAAGCAGGAACCTGCCACCTTGGAGATACTCCTCAAAGGACTGATAAACTCACCTCAGCTCAAAGAGAGGTAAAAGTGAACGGGGAGGGTCATGTTAAATACATTCAGGGTGAGGGGTGAGGTCTCTTTCCAAGTTTACTATTAGTGATAACTCAGCACCGACTGAGAGGTTCCCCTAAATATTTAAGGTTTCACCATCAATCACATGTTGTTTCTATAACACGGTGAAAGGTTGCTTCTTGCCCAAGAGACAGCTTCTGCTGTAACACCACAGAGAAAGACTCCAAGTTCTGGCCCCTCAAAGGATCCAAAAAAGACGGAGCCACCTTCTTAATGAGTGAATCCCTATACCCATGTTCTTCAGATGAGTGCCTAGGCCTGGCCTGACCTCCAAACTACAACTTTCTCTAGAACCCTGTCAAGTAGTGGTCCGGATAGAGTCTGAGGCCCAGTCTAGTGCAGCCATGTTCATTAGGAAAGGAGAGATAGGCAGTGTGACCATTCCTGTAACACTGACTATGTTAACCATATGGTTGAACTTTGACTATGTCAACTATATTATTGGAAGTTAATTTGACCTGCCTAAGGGAAGCCAAGAATCCAGCCAAACCTTATTTCTTCATGTGTATGAGAAGCTGTCTCAGGGAGAGATTCACCCTAGAAAACAATGGACTGAAGAGAATGTCGGTCCTTACCAGTGTGAGCTGGCTCCACCAAATCCTGTGTGGGCCTGAGTGGGACAGAGTCTCAAAAAGGGTGTGGTGGTTAGTGTCAATTGTCAGCCTGGCAGAATCTAGAACCATCTGGAAAGAGGTTCTCTGGGCATCCATGTGGGGAAAATTTTGAGTGTATTAATTGAGGTGGGAAGATCTGTCCACTGTGAGTGGCACCATTCCCTGGCTGGGTCTTAGGCTACACAAGTTACTCCTGATGGTGCTGTGTGACTGCTGCTTCCAACACGGCTTCCCACATTGGTAGACTCAACCCTTGAACTTTGGGTCAGCATATGCTCTTCCTCCCTGGAGTTTCCTTTGACATGATAGTTTATCATAACAAGAAAAGGGAACTGAGACAGGATGAGCGTCCTGTGCATCCTCCTACTCGTGGACATCTGAGCTCTTGCTCTGACCTTTGAACTCCCTAGAGCCATCCACTTCTCAGGCTTTCGGACTCACACTGAATAAATGACACAGTAGTTTGTTTTTTTTTTTTCTGGGTTCACTGTTTGCTGACAGCAAATCATGGGATGCTTCCCTGTCTGGTCAATTCTTGTACAGAATTCCCTCTTGAGTACCGACACATTTCCTTTGGTTCCTTTCCACAGGAACCCTGGATGGCTGGGACAGACATTCGACATCACTTCCTTTAGCAGCGCCACCCCTTGCTGGCCTCTTCCTTTCTCTCCTGTGCCCATTATGGACCGCTCAAGTTGACCAGACTCTGAGTAAGACAGGAAGCATTTAAGATAATGACTGGATCCTCTAACTAGCAAGGATTCCTCCCTCAACAACTCAATGATTGACCCTCAAAAAGTCCCACAGACTTTTGAGGTTCCCATGAGTGGCCTGGCTCTCTGTCTTCCGTCTTGCTTGTCCAGATCCAAATATTGACTATTCTCAGGCTTTTTCCACAAATCATGTCAATACACCTTTCCATGGTCAGCTCCAAGGCCTCTGTGGGGTTTATGAGATGAAGTCAAGGCCACTGAGCCTATACAGTGATAGCAGCCACCACTCATGAACTATTCGTTGTGAATCACATATCACACCTCAGCTTGCACTATGATTTTATGTGTCTCCCTCCTTTAAACCTTCCAACAGCCTTTGAGGTAGCTGGTTGGATGGTGTTTGCTTATCAAGGAATGCTACGCATTGGTGCTCACTGGTCACCTCTTCTCTACCCTGGCTGCTGGCCACACACACTTGGCATTTTCTCTTACTTTACTCCCATGGAAGCTCCATGATGTCTCCCCACTTCACAGATAGGGGAACTGGGAGTTTGGAAAAGGCCAAAGTCCACCATGGTTTATAGGCCTGAGAGCTAAGGAATCCACCCGCAAGGCAGTGCTCTTCAGTGCATACAGCCACCCAAGTTCCTTGTGGGATTCTCTCTTTGAACTGTTCTGCGCTAATCAGCTCTCTAAGGTGGCCCTGCTACCCCTCATGAAGGGTTCCATCTGTGGAGGACATCAAATCAGCTCTCCTGCCTGTACTTGGTGGCAGTAACTCCAGTCCAACTCTCCCTAGTGAACCAGTGTTGGGGTATAGACTTCAGGAGAAGCCTCGTCCCACTTTGTGGGGAGAGGGTTGGCTGATGTCTGACATAGAAAACTCTGAAGAATGAGTGCATTTGAAACAGAGATTAAGCTCAACCCACAGGAGGGATGGTGGGAGGGGGTGTCAGGGTGGTACTAGGGACATTTGACATAATCACAACCTTATGTCTTGGGAGAATGGGAATAGTTTCCCCTTTTTACACAAGGACCCTGGAAACTGCTTTGGGGGAATCTGCCTCAAACCCTGATTAAGTTAAACTCAATGTGTCAGAGGCAGAGTGAGTGAAAACCTGCCCTGAGCATCATCACAGGGCTCCCAGCATTCCTGGCCATTAACTATATTATATTGACAAGAGATAGTGTCTGTAGAAAAAGAAAATTTCAGAGTACCTTGGGTGAAACTAAATCCCCTAAAGATCGTGGCATTCATTTTTCTTACAGCTTTCTAGGGACACTTGAAACTTAATCTCACATTGACTGAATTATTGAAAGAACAAACCACTAGGAAGGAAGATACGTCGTTTACGGGCATTTGGTCTTAATTTTAAATACTGAGTTTAATAGTGCTGAAGGAGCTCTCTGCCCTCCTTGCACACAAGGACTCCTTTCCAGCATCGTTTTCAACGCTCACTAATAGGAACTGTAATTTGTGTTTCATAAAAGGCCCCCTGCTCGTGCAGTTGAACTCAGAAGTGAACAACGACCTATTGACTTCGGCCTCTGGTCCTGTGACTGTTTCAAGCACTTCCAACTTCTTAAGCATTTCTTTGTCAACTGGCATAGGATAATGGGCACCCAGAGTAGGCAGGAAATGGCTCCATTTTTTTAACCTCATTATTCTGATTAGTGTGGAACGGTACCACTCCAACTTCATTTTACAACCAGCATCGATGAAACACTGGCTCTCACTGGAGGCTCTTCCTCCTTCCGAACTGTAGCGTCTGGATGAACGACTCCTCCTTAGGACAGGAAACTATTGCTGAAGAAGACAAAGGCAATCCCAGCGAGCAACCGCACCTAGACTCCAAACAAAATGCTTAATGATGACATCACTGTTGAAAGGTCCCTGGGAAACCAAGAATCATGACCTGGGATTGCCAGAATAAGCGTTTAAACCTCAAGGGTGAAAGGTGATTTGCCCTTGCTTTCTGAAGGGTCTGAGGGAACCTGAGCAGGCCTCTCATCTGTGGGCACAAGCACTCAGTGGCCTTTCAAAGGAGCCTCTCCCCTCCCAGGAAGGCCCAAAACCCTGGTAGAGGCTTTTGTTTCCATGGCTTAGATGATTTACCAAGTGCCAGCTGCTTTTCCTAAATGAGAGCCAGCTGGAAACACACCCCCATGGTTCCTGAGGTGCATGTGTCTCTTGTTCTGTCTGCCCCCTGCCCCCACAAGCAACGTTCCACTCCCTGAAGCAGAGCTCTTTCTGTTTCTCAGACACAGCTGGCCTGAAATCTGAGGTGCCCCTCACCTGCCACTTTCGGTTGTCTCTGTGTGCATGCTCGTGACACACCTCCCTTCATTTGGGACTTTCAACTTTGCTCACTGAACATTGCTGCCGTGTCCCTGGGATAAAGAGTGAGGTTCTGTACATGAGGTTCTGGGACTTGGGCTGTTAAAACCACCACAGCAAAGGAGAACAGGCCTTCTGCTCCTGTGGTGGCAAGGGTAGGAAAAGCCCCCTGGCATAGCAAATCTTATCGAATCCCAACTCTCCCAACTTGTAGATAACGGCAATCTTATTTGTGAAAATAGTATGTGCAGACAGTTAGATGTTTCCCTTAATCAGTGAGTTGAAGTCTGAAGATTGGTAGTATGTTCTGTAGTGATCAGTTACAGGGACATATGCTTTAGCCGTTAATGTCATGTTGCTGGATACTCTACCACCCAAGCCATTAAGAGCTAATGCCTAGATCACCATTCTCACAGCAGCATGAACCTTCTCTTCATACCCCTCTAGGTAATCTTTGATGCTGGGTTTTGCACTTGGCAGGCATGCCCAGTCAGCACTAACTCTGAAGAGCCTGGACATGTTGCTTACATGATCAAGGAGAACATGAATCCAGGAGCATTGTCTAGAAACCACTTTAGAAAACTGTGTGATGCTGAGGTCTTTTCTAAGTTCATGACTTGCTCAGTCATTGCCTGGCCTTACAGAGACCTCTTACAGACTACTGTCTTGGTTGCTAAGCAGTAGGTCATCCTTTCTGACTTTTCACAGAAACTGAAGTTCACTGAAAAGGAGAGTCCTGCCCAAGACAAGACTAGAGTCCATACCTGTGTGTCATCTACACTCCATCCCTCAGGCTGCGTAGGGCTTGGAGCAGCCACATAGATGTCTGTATTGCTGTGTATGTGTGTGTGTGTGTGTGCATGTGTACATGACTGCATATGTATATGGGCGTGTGTGTGTGTGTGTGTGTGTGTGTGTGTGTGTGTGTGTGTGTGTATGTGTGTGTCTAGGTCAGTGGTCAACCTCAAGTGTCATTCCTCAGCAACCCTCCACCTTGTTATTTTAAGACAGGGTCTCATGATGAAGTTTTGACTGTCCTAGAAATCACTATGTAGACCAGGCTTTCCTCAAACTCACAGTGATCTACTTGTCTCTGCCTCCAGAGTGCTTGAATTAAATGTATGAGCCACCAAGCCTGACTATGTCCAGCCTTTTCATATGAGCACTGGGCATCCAGTCTCAGGTCTTCATATTTGTGTACCAAGCATATTTCTGACTCAGTCATCTCCCCTGGCCCACCATGACAGATCTTGATGTCACTTAGGTTGAGATGATGTTACTTAGGCTGAGAGAATGTCTTATATATTTGAAGGCCTCCTAGAGTCCAGTCAAGTAGCAGCAACGCTTTGTGAGGTGCTGGTGGGCGTCTGTGGGGATGTGTGAGAAGCATACCAAGCCCTGTTAAGTAGGACAAGTGAATAGTCCCAGTGTTGAGGTGTCAGTGGATATAATAGTGACCCCTCCAAGGCCTTCCTAGTTTCCAGCAGAAGACCTCAGGGGATTTTGATGGAATCTTTAAAGTCTAGTTAAATAGCCAAGAACTTTGAACCCCAGTCTCTAATAATTAATGTCTAAAGCATGACCTAAGTGCCAGAGGCTGATGTATATTTTTCAGTCTCTGTTCCCTGAAGAGTAAAAAAACAATACTTTACAACTGTCCGGTGTTGCTCTTTTCTCCACGCTGGATGCTTTGAGCCCTTCACTCATTCAACAAAGCAAAACACAGTTGCCCCATTTGTCTTGTTTCCTAAACATTTGTCCATTTTGTTAGCCTCCCTCTGAACCAACTTTTCCATAGTGACCTTCATTTTGAAGGCCAGAACAGGACATGGTTTATGATAACCAAGTTGTTGCCAAATATCATTAAGATGATTGTTATGCTAATGCTTTATACTTTTTCCCAGAGCTTATACTTTCTGATTCAGGCATCTCTACTGCTGGGTCTTTTCCACACATGCATGTGTATGACTTATGTGTTCATCCCTGCACCCTGCTTTCTACTCTAGTGAGTCATGCTATGTCAAAATTCTAATTGCATTGCTTCCTGTTTAGGGTAGAGAAAACCATAGAACTTTCTGGAAAATCCATTTCCTTTTTCTTGTGCAATCTCCTTGTGTAGGTGTGGTTACAGAGATGCTGTAGTGTGAGCTGGGAGAAAACAAGAGTGATTTGCCAGAGGGTATTGGGAAACTCTGAAGAGCTGGTGTTAGCTCTGGAATAGAGCATAGGAAAGGCTGACTGCTTCACTGGTTGATGTGTGTTGTCAAATTTCCTCGGACACTTCCAGTCAGGTCAATAGCTTTCCAGCAGTTCTGTGTGAGTGGATGTCTCCATGACGTATGCAGGGTGAAGTCAGCAATATTCATAATACAATTCTTTCTTGTATTATCTTTCAGTTTCCTAGCATGGTGAGTGAGCAATTTAATATTTAATACTATGTGTCTTAGATGGTGGAAAAAGAAATACTTTTTATACTTCACACTTGTCCATGTCATGCTTTGACATGACTGCCTATCTATCTATCTATCTATCTATCTATCCATTCATTCATACTCATTCATTCATAAAATCTAGTGTAAGGAACTCCACTTCAGAAGCTCATGATTCATTTTCCCAGCAATGTGTATGGCATGCATGTTCATCTTATGACCCTGTTTCAAGTAAATTTGTCTTGGAGTCATATTCACCACTATTCTTGGATGCATTAGGTTAGACATACCCTCACTACCTGATCACAGGTAGGAAAGAATTACCTGGTGTGTGTGTGTGTGTGTGTGTGTGTGTGTGTGTGTGTGTGTGTGCTCTATACACATGCACAAAGAAGCCAGAGGAGGACATTGAATGCCCTGCTCTGTCATGGTCCCTCTTATTCCCCTCAGACGCAGCCTCCCATTGAACCTGGAGCTAGGCTGGCAGCAGCAAGCCTCAAGTCTCCGCTCTCATGATATTGGTGTTACAGGCACAAGTGCAGCCATGCCTGACTTTGGGCAGGCATCTTGGGAATTTGAGCTCAGATCATCATGTTTGCATAGCAAGCATTGTCTCCCGCCAAGCAGTCTCCCCAGGCATTACCTGATTTTTTTTATAACCCTTATTACCGAAAACAAAACATGCCACAAAATAAAACCCTTTACCATTTAATCTGGAGCCAGATTTCTAGACAAAATGGCATTTTAAAATTAGTTACTGAGACTATTATATAAAGTTTTGAAGGAGAAACAGGGAGTTGAAACTATAGTTGTGTATGAACACAGTGGAGGTGGGGGATTAAGGAAATGCAGAGGCTGTCTTGGGGCATACTCCAGCATCCTCATTCTCCATGGTTATTGAATCCAGATAGGGTAGGTAGAGGTTGTTGGTGGTGGAGGCATCTGCTTTCACACCCTTGGTTTATAATAAAAGACCGTGGCCAGCGATGCCTGGTCGGTATGGGTCAGTACACTTCAAGCAATCTGGATCAACATCTTGCAGTCACAGGCTTGACTCATGAAGTCATACTGAAAGCCATGTGCTGGGAGTGCGGTTGTTAAGAAGGGGTTGTGTGGACACAGTTGTTAAGCTTTTTTTTTTCTTTTTAATTTCCTCAAAATAAGGACCCGGGAATGAGAAGGAAAACATAGGAAAACATCAGAGTAGCCACGCATCCTGAGATCAGTCAAGGAGCAAAGGACCTTCCACCTCCATTTATGTGGGGTGCCTGGCTGTTGGCAGCTGTTGGGAGATCACAGTGTAATGGGATCCAGGCTGGGGGTGCTGCTAGGGGACAGGTGCAAAAGCAGCACATGCTCATTGCCTTTGCAAGGGATGCATAACCCTGGTGGCGAGGTAGTCTGCAAGACGAAATTACTATGGAGATCTGGGAAATGAATTCCTTAGTCTATTCTGTTTTTCTCTTCTTCTCTTCCCACTTTCCCTCATTCCTTTTCCCCATTCATCCATCCATCATGTTGTTCAGAAAAGAACCCTGCTGTACTTCCAAATACGTGGAGAATTTTATACATTCTCTTGGTAGAAAAGGGTAGAACATCACAGGGTGCTAACAATGGCTCAGTGTGTGTGTGTGTGTGTGTGTGTGTGTGTGTGTGTGTGTGTGTGTGTTTATGTGTGTGTGTTGTTTATGTATGTGTGTTTATGTGTGTGTGTTTATGTGTGTGTGTTGTTTATGTATGTGTGTTTATGTATGTGTGTTTATGTGTGTGTAAGTAATGTGTGTGTGAGTGTACACATCCATGTGTGCTCACACTCTTGTGTGCAATCAAAGAAAGGAGACCTTCTCTAGACGGAATGAGACAATGGAAGACTAAAGATGTTTTCAGTTTGGTCCAGAGCAAGGATAAAAGGCCCTCGTGGCTCGAGATGTAACGTGATATTAAAATCAACACAGAAAGAAAAACTCCCTAACGTCAGGCGGGTTTCTGCATTCTTTGCGAAGTGAAAGATTATACTCAGCACTTCCCAAGAATGCAGACGGAACACCAGTTTTTACTCTTGACTCCTCGCTCTGCTCTCCTGTCACAGGCTAGCCTGCTGAGACAGGAATTTTCCGTCTGGCATCTCTTTGTATGTTACATGTGTGTATAAGGTTTCCAAAGAGCTTGAGCTTGGCTTTTCTTATGCACCTCAGAGCCTGGGTTGCTGCAGTATCCCTGAGGCTCCAGGGAGTCCCGACCATTCTAGTTGGACTTTGTGGGAAATCCGTGTGGCACACGGCAATGCTTTTCCTGCAGAGACTACTTGTTCCAAGTGAGGACTGTTCACCAGCAGACCTGCTTTTGCCTTAGGTCGTGGACTCTGTGTTTTTCATACCAACTGTCCTTTCCTCTGAAATGTGTCAAGTGGAAATAAGACCCGCTCATTATTCCTCAGAGCTCACCTAAGGGATCTAACCCCGAGGTCTGCACTCAGCAACCAGGGTCACATGTGGCCAAATGTAATCGAAAGGGCCAGTTGCATAAACACGCTGGGACTGGAGACTGCTGACAGCACTGCTGATAGACCCTTAAATTAGTCAAGGTCAGGTCCAGCTCCCAGCTTCTGAAGCTCCCCGACTACCTGGAGGAGCTGCCTCAGGAATGCACTGACAGCCAAGGATGTGACCCCGTCTGCCTCTCTGCTGCCTTTTCAAACAAACAAGCCCTTCCCACTGTAGCTGCCCATGTCTCCTGCCTTGTCCTCTGAACCCCTCACCACACACTGTCACCCCAGAGGAAGTCACCCACTGGGGCTTCTCATGTCACTGGTGTGGGCAGATTCTCTCCTTCCGGATGAAAGTCAGATACTGGGCGTCCTTGCTGGACAAGGCAGAAGAGCATCGCCCCCTACAAGATGCACTGTTGTGACGGTCATCTGCACCCTCTGGCTGTGTCTTGCAGGGGAGAGAACACGGACCGTCTCTACTCCCAACTTCCCTTTCCCTCAAACCAATGGTGAGAAACACAGTTCATCTGCCAAAGACTCGGTTGGGATAAAGAGACTTTAGTGGAGTCTGTTTGTTGACAGCAGAGAGCTGATTGCCTGGCTCACAGCAGCTGGGGCCCCCGAATGCCTTGGACATCTCCCGGGGCCAGAATCTGAGGGACAGGAGAGGCCCTGCAGCCCTGGGGAAGGACAGGACCGAGAAAGAGCAGGGCGAGAATCCAAGGAGACACCTGCAGACAGAGGTCTCAGAAGGGCAAACTGCCTTACGTGAGCATGTGTGTGTGTGTGTGTGTGTGTGTGTGTGTGTGTGTGTGTGCATGTGAGTGTATGCATGTCTCTTTCTATGTGTATGTATGCATGTATGTCTCTGTATGTGTGTCTCTCTGGGTGTACATGTATGTATTCGTGTCTCTGTATGTGTATATGTATGTATGTATTTATGTCTCTGTGTGTAAGTACGGATGATGTATGTATGTCTGTGTACGTGTGTGTGTGTGTGTGTGTGTGTGTGTGTGTGCAATCACACTCAGCACAGACATTCTTCTGATCACCACCCAGCTTTCCAGACTTCAGGCCCTGCTAGAGCTATGGAGAACTGCTTCCAATGAGACATTTTAAAGATTTTGTTGCTGTTGTTGCAGCCCTTAGGATTGAACCCAAGGCTAGGCAGGGGCTCTAATGCAGAGCTACAGCCTATTGTTACCATAGTCACCGTGGTCATGATCATCAAGGTTGTCCTTTGGCAGTTCTGTATACAACGTGTGGTTACTGGCTTCCTCCTCCTGCTCATATCTCCTTCCCACCAGCCTTCCTTCCTTCCCTGTCCTCTCCTCATGCTCCGGCCCTTTTTCTCACAGACATCTTATTTTTGAGATGCAACTGTGGTCTTCAGCTCCCTTTGTCCTGCTGTCATTGCATTTTCAATCCTCCTGCCTCCACCTCCCACATAACTAGGATTGCCGGCCTACAGCAACCCACCTGGACGCTCAGAGGCTACTCTGACAAAGGAATGTTCTAGCATTCCTGACTTCCCCTGAACAACCCCAGGTCACAGTGAACTATCTGTCAGGTTTTTTGAGCACACTGCAGTGTGAGCCTCCGACCAGACAGACACCACTCTCTCTAGCTGCCAAAATGCCTCCAGATACAAAGCAAGTGACTCATTTCACCCGAAAGCCCTGTCCAGAGCTGCCAGGAAAGGGCTGCTGGGGAACAGAAGTGTGGGTCGGTCCTAGCAGGGAGAGAGACACCTGTACTCTATCAGGAAGCCCCGAGCCACCAGAGGGGAAATCCAGTCTGCTGGCCTGTCTGGTTGGGCCTTCCAGGCACCTGCTGAGGAGGATGCCAGAAGCAGGAAGAATAATGATGTGTGTGAAGAGGGGAGAGGACTGGCTGGCTGGAAGATGAGCCCGCAGCCTCTGCAGGAAGGGGCGTGTGCGTCTGACAGCATCTGGCTGGAGCTGACCCAGGCTGCCCTGGGCCGTCTGCCTCTCTCTTTGCTTCTCTCTGCTCTAAGTGCAGCTGTCTAGGTCATGTGGAGCTCAGGCAGTTAGTTCCCTGTGCTCTGCATCTGAGAGCCTCATAGGTTCTGGGACTCCTTTTCCAGCCCGTGGGGGACATCCTCATCTCTCAACCATCACAAACGGGTTTTAAGTACTGACAAATGCTTTCCTATATTATTTATATTAAAAATACAGTTACCTTAAAATTCAGTTGTTGTATTATTTTGCCTTTGATTCTTCTTACTCCCCACATAATAAATCATCCCACCATGATGTTTAGTCACTGGATATTATTTTCTAATATGGTGGCACCTGCAATCTCAACACTTGGGAGGTTGAGGCAGGAGGATCAGGAGTTCAAGCCAGCAAGGGCTACGGGAGACCCTGACTCAAAAGGTAAAACAAAGGGGCCTGGGGAGATAGCTCAGTGGTCCAAAGTGCGCTCTGCTCTTGCAGAGAGACTAAGTTTGCTTTGCCACTTACACGGCAGCTTGCAACCGACTATAACTCCAGTTCCCAGAAATATGATGCCTTCTTAGGGGTCTCCATGGATACCAGGAAATCATAGGGTACGTAGACATATATGCAAGCAAACCTTCACACATATAACAAAAGAATAAATCTTTAAAACAAAACAAAAACAAGAAATGAATAAAGAGTACCTAGGGTGATAAATGTTTGGAATGATGTTTTAACTTGACTTTAACATTATGCAACATATTCGTGCCTCAGAACAATACGGAGTATCACACCAATAGGTGCTGTTTTTATGCAACCATTAAAAATACACCTAATTTAAAAAAAAAAAAAAGAGTACCTAGGTACGTGACAGACTTTAGTCTGGAGTTATCTTTGGCATTGGTTGATGCTGGTGTCCTAGAGTGATTCAGAGATGTCCCTTTGTCCTTCTACCTCCTGAATGACTGTGTAGGATTGCCATTACTACTGCAAGTATAATATTTCTTTGAGATAGAGTCTCCCTATGTAGCCCCAGCTGCCCTGAAGTTTGCTGGATTGGTCAACTTGGCCTCAGACTCAAAGAGATTCACCTGTTTCTGCCTTCTGAGTTCTAGAATTGAAGATGTGAGCCACTGTGTCCAGCAAAATATGTTTCTTCATTGATTTCTAATTGTATCATGGTTAACAAACGTGTGGCTTCAGTCTTCTTAAATGTTCTGGGACTTATTTTAAAAGCAAGTCCACGACCCTTTGTGGAGAACACTCCAGTATGTCTGAATAGCAAGTGTCTACTGTAGCTTTCTGTTAAGGGCCACTGCTGTCCACATTTAATTTATCCAGCCAACTTCCCATTTGAGCTTTATTTGCTGAAAGAGGAGTTGTCAGGTCTCCCAGTCTGATTACGCCTCTGTCTATTTATGGCTTTGATTATGATGTTTCAGGCTTAGAGTTCTGAGCATTTAGAGAAGGGTGTGCACCATTGCAGATTACGCCCCCTCCAGTTCTTACCCCACCCAGCGTGCCTTGCTCTGAAGACTCCGCTCACCTGTCTCTTTAGATTTAGAATGGTTTTATTGTCTCTCTCTTTCCCTTTCATCTCCAGACACCTTATATCTGGTTCTTGCTTTCTCATCTCATCTGAAATCTCTTTTGTGTTCATGTGTTTAGCCCAGTGCTGTCTACCAGAGCGTTCAAAGAGCTTTCAGTGGCAATGCTAATGCTCTCTGTCTAGGCTGACCAGGGTGTCAGCCTCTGCCACAGGTCACAACCAAACACTGTTCATGATTCTAATTTGCCTGAGGCCTGAATTTAAATTTAAATATCAATGGGTACAAACGTCTAGTGACTACAACATGGAACAATGAAAGTTTAGATTATTTACATTGCATGTACTTATCGATGCATTTGGGCTTAAGATTACATTATCAATGTAAAATAATGACATAGTTAAAATTTTAATACAATATGTTTGATATAGGTCATAAATACTACATTTTTATTTGTTTTCTGTCTATTAATTATATATTCTTTTCCGCTCTCTTTCTTTTATAGTTCAGTCTGTGCCTTTTGTGATTCCATGTTATATGCATTCTTCTAGGGTTAAAATTGTTTGGCAGGCCAGCAAATGGCTGGGTAGATAAGGACACTTGCTGTCAAGCCTGATGGTTTTGATGTTCGATGCCCAGGTCCACTCAGAAGAAAGATCCAACTCCTGCAAGCTGTCCTTTGATCTCCACACATGTCTTATGGCTGATGTGTGCTTCCCAAACCACACAAAACAGACACATAGATGGAAAAAAGTGTCTGTTTCTGGGTGGTGTGTCACCTAACGGTAATAAACAGCGTTGCATCCTACCTTTTGTCTGTTCGAGGCTATTGTCTGCTGCGTGTTCTCATCCACGTATTTATAAGTCACACAAACAAATGTCTTTATTTTTGTGACAAATATTCAATTGTCGATTAAAGAAATTAAAAAAAAAACAAAATCCAATTCAATGTTTTGCATATATTTAAAAAGCTCCGGTGCTCTTCACTCCTTGTACAAGTTGAAGTTGGTCCATCCTTGTTGGTGGCGGGGGAGTGTAGCAGAAGAAGTACTCTCATCTTGATGGACAGGAAGTGCTCACATCTGATGGACAGGAAGTGCTCACATCTTGATGGATAGGAGCAGTAGAGAAGAAACAGGAAGGGTAGGGGCCAGGGTAGGACACAGTCCCCGAATTCAAACAGACTGTTGGAAGTGTTGGAACTATGGACGACGGGCTTGATGGGAGGAAGCGGGTCACAAAGAGGAAGTCTTGGGGTCTACCAGTTGCCTTGGACTCTTGATCCTCTGCTACTCTATGTTGTCTGTCCACCATGGCATGAGCTGACCCACCATCTCCTCCTCGCCGTGGCAGACTGAAACAGTGAGGAAGACAACCTTCTTCTGCTCCACACAGGTCTTTGCCACTGTGAGGACAGTCTGGCTAGCACAACCCAGCACTTCCCTTTCCCAGACAATAAATACTGTGAACAAAAGAAACTGGCTCTGCCCAGCAGAATGAACAAGCCACCTCTTTGCAGGAAGTGTGCTCGGACAGCCAGACTTGGTATACTTTCCCCTCACTACCGTCTTTTGACTTTTCACCAGCCTTGGCTTGTTCTATCTTAGGATATTTTGTACAAATACACTTAACACAGAAGGCCCTTCACAGATATTTGCACATCAAACATGGAGGGAAGCCACACAACACCCAGCCTGGAGTGTTATAAGAGAGCAATCACAAGGACTTACCTCCGCATCAGATGATGACAAGGACTTTCCTCCGCAGCAGATGATGACAAGGACTTTCCTCCGCAGCAGATGACCAGGCTGGTCATGGCTGCTCCTTTGTGTTACATAGGATGGCCTTTGGAAGACAGTCAGTCTTCTCTTTAAAAGGTTTTTTAAAGATTTGTTTATTTTATTTTATGTGTATTAGTATTTTGCCTGAATGTATGTATGTGCACCACATGTGTGCCCGGTGCCTGTGGAGGTCAGAAAAGGCCTCAGACCCTCTGGAACTGGAGTTATGAACTGTTGTGAGCCACCATGAGGATGCTGGGATTGAACCCAGGTCCTTGGTAAGAGCGTGAAGTATTCCTAAGTGCTGAGCCGTCTCTCTACCCCCAGCTCTGTCATTTTATACTGTCCTTCCCTTGCCCAGATGGAGGCAGAAACACAAAGGAGCCCAGGCCCTGTTGATAAAGAGATCCCGTTGCTGAGGAAGCAGGAAGTGACTGTCCAACCCTTGGTGTCCTTGCGTGGGTTTACATTCTATGAGCTTGCTGCTCTGTCATAAATCTGTAAGGCACATGGCTTATATTTTATGTTGCAAGGCTCAGACTTTATGGGGCATATCCACTTCCTCGGTCAACAAACATTTTCTAAATCAACAAATAAAACAAAAATCGCGAGGGAATGGAGGCTTTTCCTGGGCTGTTGAGGTTTTTGGTCTGCAGGGACTGTTTCTAGATGCGTGTGCAGGTTACAGCGAGCAGCACACAATAGGGCCGACTCTGCTTCAACTCCAGGTGAAGCATCTGGCGGGGCCGAGTTAGCCAGACAGGGATTTTTAATGGCTTCCCCGCACCCACCATGTTGATTTTTTTTTTTTTTTTAAGTTGTTTGCAAGAATTGGCTGCGTTAATTAAACAGCTTTCTCAGGGGGCATGGTTTACGTTTTCTGGAGCCTGGGATTCTTCGGGCAGTATTTTTCCTTGCCAAGAGTAAACTACAGGCTGGAGACGAAAATGCCTTTTCATTTTATCACCAAACTTGGAGAACAAGTCCTTGTCCCTCCTTTGGTGTTAAGACTAAGTAATCGGGAAGAAACTTGAGGTGGTTTCAGGACGTGATAGGAGAACTCATTCTAGATTTCTGGGACATAATGAGAAGTCCAGGAAAGTAACTGGTGCCTGGAGCCCTGCCGGGACTCAGAAGCCCTTCTCCCAAGTCAGGAGGTGTGCGTCAAATGACTGCTCACTCCCTAAACTCGTGGATGTAGTGTTCAGGCATCTGTGCTGGCCTTCTCTTGGGGTCCTCAGCGGCCTCGAAGAGCACCCAGTGTGTACATTCGCTCCGTTCCCTAATAGAGGGAGGGCTTTGCCCACTTCCATCTTTTTCCCACTCTTGTCCCTAGGGACCGGTCTCTGGCCCCTTCTCTGCCTCTTCTTTCTCCTCTTCCAGTACACCTCCCCCGTGAGCCCTGTTGTGTGGCGTGACTCTTCCCAGCCGCTTTTCAGCTATAACAACCGACCCTCTCCACAGCCTAAGGACAAATGACGTTGCATGTCAGGTCAGGCAGGATCCCACCAGGGCACTGTTCAAAAATGCTCATTTTACGTTAAATTGGCATTTAGTATTTTGCTAGAGATTGAGTGCTGCAGGGTTTTTTTTTTTTTTCTGTATTTTATTAGACTTTTCCTGTGGCCTTTAATAGTCTATGAGAATGTATTCTTTATGGATTCATAATATTCCACATTATGGCTATATTGTGACTTACTTGGCCATTTTCCTGCTCTTAGGTATTTATATTGTTTTTACTTTTTTCATTGTTAAAAACAGAAACATTGATCATCTTTGTACAAAAATCTCAGGCTGAATTTTTTTTTACATGTTTTTAAAACAACGTATTTCAAGAGATGCAGAACTAATATCATTAACTCTTTGGGGTTCTTAAAAGGTAATACTAAAAATGTGGATACACAGTGTCCAAGCAGCATATTTTCTAAAGATTCATTTTTATTTATGGGCACATGAGTGTCTCTATATGACTGCCTCATAGGCCAGAGACCTGCTCCCCTGGAACTATAGTTACAGATGGTTGTGAGCCTCCTGACATGGGTACTGGGAACTGAACCTGGGTCCTCTGCAAGAGCAGCAAGGCAGCAAGAGCTCTTAACCTCTGAACCATCTCTCCAGCTCCAAATCAGCATGTTAATTTACTAAGAAAAAAAAATCATCAAATCTCTAGTGCAGCTCTCTAGAATCTGGTCATCTGATGTGTCTGATTAAAGTTGTCAACCAGATTTTGCCTTAACATCATCTTGAAGGGAAAGGTTTTGCCCCTGATACAGAAGGGATCCATCTGCTCTCAGGCTGTCTGTTTTACGAAACACTTCTTAGCTTGCTAAAATGCACCATGCAAGAAGGCTCTGTGTGAGCATGCCAGAGTAGAGCTGCAGACATCCAGGTCCTCAGGCAAGTCTTTCCAAGCCCTGTCCTCAGGACATGTGGGTCCCAGTCATACAGCCTCGGCTTTGGTTTGCAGTCTTAGACATGCCGAGGTCTGTTCAGGTTGTGCTGGAGAAAATAGTACGTGTGGTTTATGTTGCGCTAACCCGAGGTTATCACAGGCTATGCAGGACTGTGACTTCCTCTCTGGCTCAGCCTTCCAGAGAAACCGAGAGCTCCATCAGCAAGGCTCTTGATAGCTTCCCTGGGATAGGTTTGTTCTCCCGGCCTTGAAATTCCTCCGGCTTTATGTAATTTCCTTGCTAATGAAGACAAAAAATAAATAAATACATGTGAAGAAAGGAAGAAGGACAAGAAGAGAAAATGACATTCATGCCCTTGGCAAGAGCTCTTGATTACAGTCAGGAAAGCCTGGGCTGACGTTCCTGAAGAACTGATGGCTGTCTCAGCAATCTGTTTTTCTGAAGAGGCATCCAAACACAGGCATTTATGTGCTAGCAACCCCTGTGTCAGAGGAACCAGACTTCAGACTCAAGGCAGTGGGGTAGCTACTTTTAGCCCCCACCTTCCCCTCCCCCACACCCTACGTTGCTGGGACCACCCACTGTCAATCACCAAGGACTCTTTAGAGTCATCCCCCGACATACACAGCGCAGCCCCAGGCTCTTCAGCAGAAAGCAATAGCATAGATATGTGCAAGTGTTCCTGCTGAGAACTGGAATTCTGTCCCGGGTTGAGGAGCAAATAAAGCCAAACTTGTGGCTTTATTTATCTCCCACCTGTCCTGGTTTCCAGGGTTACAGTCTTGCAAGGGAAAAAGGACAGACGTGTTTGTCGCAATAAACCAGTGGTATGTTGTGCTTTGAATGCAGATATGACAAAGCCAGCGAGATCCTGCCTTCTGATGCTTACATTCTATGCGGAAGCAAACAGAAAACACTTTACGAAGGAAATGTGGGGCTGTTTCCATAAGCCGCAGGGTGAAATGGCAGAATTCAAACAGTGGTCCTGATTTGCCTGGCCTGTAGGCTTCGCTACAAGAAGGACGACTTGTTCATGGGACATGAACATTTTACACAGGGCCCTGCGCAGGCCAGCACCCTGGCTGTGTGGAGTCAAGGAGAACCAATAGGAAACTCCTAGGTAAAGAGGGACTTCGGATCTGGGGTGGCTATGGAGTTGTTGTAAAGGCTTGGAATCTACCCCAGACATGAGCAGCTCTTGGGAGGTTTGGAGCCCAGAGGCCCTCGTGGCCATTTCCAGACCCCAGAAAGGAGACTGGAGCTCAGCAGTGGGCTCCATGCTGCCTGTGAGCAGCACTGTGGGAACCCCAGAGCTGATAGCTTCTGGAACCCAGGCTCACCACTCCTAGGCCTGTCAGGTAGGTGAAAGTGAGGTGACTCGGTGGTTCTAGGGGACTGCAACCTGATTCAAGCCTTGAGAAGAAGGACGCAGTCCCCAAGGCTGTGACGCAGCTGCAGCAGACACTGCCTGGTTACAGTATTGGGATAGCATAGGCTCACTGTCCAGACCACATCATGTGCCCCCCACCCCATCCCCTGTCTTCTTCTAAGCCTTGGCAGCCCCCTGCAGTGAAAGTAGCCAGGTGGGACCACTTTTGAGGTTCAAACCCTGAGTTAATCTCTCCAGTAAGAGCAAGAAGTGTGCATCCCACTTTATGTTGCTTTATAGTTTTTAGTACATTGGGTTTTCTATTTCCAGGGGTGAAATATTACCAGCTTCATGCTTCTAGAAAATTCTACTTCCAGCAAATATCCACTAGGAAGAGAGACAAGTGGAGCATATACTGGTGTACCGTGGTTGCTTTTATTCCTTGTATGAACATGCCCCTCTGCTTCCCTCTGAGCATGAGGACCCAGTGTGTCACCGCCATGGCAAGGCTGAGATTCCTAGACAGACGGGCAAGGTTAACAAGTTAATAAAATCCTATTTATCAGATGTCTGAGTCTGTTTCCTCTTCCTTGGCTCATGGTTATGACTGTTCATTATGGATGTGCAGCATTCCTTCAGATCTGACTTTCTCCTTCTCCCTCCTGTTTCCTGAAGCGACTCCACAGAAAGAGGGAGAGAGGCCCGCTTGCTGGAAATGGGGCTATTATTCATTCCATCTCGGTATAGCTAAGGTCGCTCTGAAGGAGTACATCCCAGTACTCAGGATTTTGACGCACACACAGGTAGCCTGTGGGTACCTCTGTTTTCAGGTCAACGTTTTTGAGAGAGCCTGGCAGCCCCAGTTAGCCCAGCTCTGCCATCTGTAAGCTGAGAGCCTGAACAACTCCTCAGCTCCTTGAAGCTCCTGCGTCCCACCTGAAAAACTGGAGCGACCTTCTTTAGAAAGGTTTTTAAAACAACACAAATACAGAGGCGACAAAGCACGACCCCAGCTGATCTTCATGTTGTCAACAGCATGCCCTGGAAAGATGGGAAATGGAGGCTACACATGCCAGATGTGTAGGGTAGAGGTTCATTGATCAGGCTCCCTGACTGTTGGTGCGGGAGACTCGGAGTCTGGCTGACAAAGGCTGAAGGCAGGGTAAGTGTGGATGGAGCCTGTCTCTGAGCAGCACACACCACAGTGTGAGTGCTTGGCCATGTGTGAGTGAGGCTCTAGAGCAAGTAACCTCTCGGTGACACACCCAGAATCAGCCTTCCTCAGAAAGAATGTCCCAAAGCTAGCATGCTGCCCAGGCCTCTTGTTAACGATCCTTGACTCCTATAGATATCTGCATTAACTCACCCAAGCTTCACACTTTGGTCCAAAGATGTGTAATGAATTCAAGTGCGATGCCAGTTTTATAGTGCGTGAGTGAGTGTGTGTCTGTGTGTGAATGGGTGTCTAAGTGAGTGTATGTGTGAGTGAGTGTGTGTCTGGGTATGTGACTGTGTGTGCGTGTGAATGCATGTAAGTGTGAATATAAGTGGCTGTGGGTGTGTGTATACGTGTGTGTGGTCCCATATGTATATTTGTGAGTGTGCCAATGCAGTTCAATGCAGTTAGGTAAGAAGAGAGTATAACTGTCTATCTAAAAGCACAAAATAATTGGCTCAAAAATATTACACTGGATAGATTTCCAAAGAGTTGTATGGTCTTCATGTGTAAAAACTCAACAGTTTTCTTTAATTTGAAAAAGGAACAATTGAAAAAACCACACAGAAGAAGAATGTAAATAGCAGTAACAATAACTCCTGACTAAGCAGGGATAAGTCTGATAAAGTAACTGCAGGGTCTGTGTGAGGCTAGTGTGTGACTGCTGAGAGATGGAGCTACTGAGGGGCGTTTTCTGTGAGTAAGTGAGATAACGTATCTTATTCTTGGAAGGGGAGACCCGGTTGTGAAAAGAAATAAATCACCCTAGATTGGGATATTCCATGAAGGATTAAGTAAGAGAGCAATGTGATACTTTGGAATTTCTCGGTGTGGTACTAAATCACACGTGGGAAAGTAAGTGTCCGCAGACAATCAAGAGGATGATGGAAAATAAGACTAACGAGGATGCTTCCCAGATGCCACGAGGCTGAGTTAGTCCAGAAAGATCACTTCGCACTGGAACGTGCACAGACAGGATCAGCAAGGTGCACACGCAAGCCAGAAACAGGCTGCGGTGCCTAGGGGACCTCGGCAGGTTCTGGACAGCAAAGCCGACGTGCGGAGGCAGGGCAAAGTTCTGGGAAAGCAAGTTGCAGAGCCAGAGGGCCTCATACAGCGGGATGCCATTGTGCAGAGAGAGCAGCTGGGGATCTGAGGGAGGATGGATAAGCATTTGATGACAAGGATTAAATGTTTGCAGGGAGGAGGGGGCCAAGAAGGGGGATTTTTCTGAGCTTTGGGGGGAAAAGGCTTCAGTGTTTTGAAGACAAAAAGACAAATGTCTTTGTATACATGACCCAAACAAACACTAAAGCAAAAAAGAAGAAAAAAAAATTGATACTGTAAAATTCAGAAGCACTAGAACAGATCAATATACTGTCAGACAGAGGAAAATAGCTTTATAGATTGGATCAGCAAAACGCCTTATGTACATGCATGAAAATGTTGTGATGAAAGCCCTTATAATGTATGATTAATATTTGCTAACAAAAACATTTAAAATTTATATTATATTATAAATGGTATTAATCAAAGATACATTAAATTGTAAGAAACAGATGGCTCTTAGGCAAATTCTTTTTTTCTTTCCTTCACAAAGAAAAAAATTTTTGATTTTAGAATAGCTTGTAGAAAATTAAAGGAAGAAAGCCAGGCGGCGGTGGCACATGCCTTTAATCCCAGCACTCGGGAGGGAGAGCCAGGTAGATCTCTGTGAGTTCGAGACTAGTCTGGTCTATAGAGCAAGATCCAAGAAATTCTGTCTCAAAAAAACAAACAAAAAAAAAATAAAGAAAAGAAAAGGAAAGGAAAGGAAAAGAAAGGAAAGAAAAGAAAAAAGAAAAGAAAATTAAGGAATAAATAACAATAATAAACACTAGCTGGTGTTTCTGCTTCTCCCAGGCCGTGGTAACCTCTTACTCTAACTGCCTGAACTCAGAATCCCTCACCCGGTTCACCTGTGTGTCAGGCTTTAGTGACTCTGGCATTGTTTGTTCATTTGAAAATTTTGTGGTATCTGAGATTGGACACAACAGGCTTGTAGCAATTGTTACCAGAACCGCTCAGTCCTGGCTCTGCATTCATCTGCTCTGTTTGCCAATAGCAAAGACCCCCATGGCTTGAATTTCTTATTTGGACTCACTGTCTGGCTGGCTGCCATTTGCAGCAGTGGCTGGGGACGAGCAGAGGATCCCAGGTCCTTTGTGTTTCCGGCTGTGGGTGGGTTGCCTTCAGAGACCAATGTGGATGTATGGAAAGAACTGAGTCGTGTGCCACTTTTCCTTTGCCTGAAGAAGTCTGGTGGCCCTCACCAGGAGAATGTTGGGGTGGGGAAAAGGAAACCTTCATGGGCACGTCACTTCATAGCAACTCCTGACTTGAGGTTCATATGCATTTTCTACATGGTTCCTTAGAATTATACGGAGTTCATAGACACAGACAAGTAACTAAAGGCTATGCTATGTGGCTACTATTATCCTTATTATCTTTACTCTTGGAATTTAACGGCCTCATCAGGATGTGCCCTATGACCTCTCTGCATCTTCTGAACACAGGCGTTGATCTCACATGCAGATCCCACAGTACTTTTATTTTCGTGTATGCTTTAATTATATTAAATCACCCTGTCACAGAAGTGAACCTGTGGCTTCTAAGCAGAATACAAAAGACATAATTGTTTTTTTAGCACAGTAAGGTTTTTCTTCACCTATAAGTTTGTCAAAGTCATCATCAAAAATCCAGTGGGGACTTCTGGGATAAAGTGACAGATGAAAACCTAGCTCCACGTGCCCTGCAGATGAGAAGGGTCAAGGCAGTAGACTCTGTTGAGTGCACACATTTGCACCACCAACCTGGTTTATGTGTTCCTGGGAATGGAACCCAGAGCTTCACGCAATGCCAGGCAAGTACTCCAACAACTGAGCTGCATCTCCAGCCCCAGATGCTGCTGTTCTGAAGACAGTTGAAAAGCACAAAGAAGCGGAAAGGCTGTGGAAGTAACAGCAGCCATGGTTTTCAGCTCGAAACCCTAGGGCAAAGAGAGGCCAAGGCCTTCTCCAGAGGTAAGCCAGGCAGCCTGGTGAAAACAGGCTCGAGGTCCTGGCCTCAAGACTAACCACATTCTCATAAACCCTAAATCCAGCCACAGGTTGGTGTGACTCTGTGTGGAGACCAGCACTGGAGAAACACAATATCCACTTGGCAATTCCCCTAGCCAGGCACCACACAGAATGGGTCCCTGTTGTGTGAAACTGAGTTATTCTGGGGACTTCAAAACAAGGAGCAATTATGTCAAGGAACCTGGGGACACCCTACCTCTTTGCCGGAATTGGAGGTACAGTAAAAGACATTCAAGGAGAGGAGGTACCCTGGGCACAGGCATGCTGCTAGGAGTGTGCAGGATGTGGTGGCTGGTGACCTTGTGTCTAGCTGAGTACCTGAGGGTAGCATCAGATGCCAGTTGCTGTGAGTCCATGTCCTGTGGACTGCTTGGCTTCCAGATCTGATGCCTGCTAAGTGTGCTTCACTGCTGGAGGAACCAAAAGGCCTGAGCTCAGGTCTAGCCAGCACTCAATTTCTATGGCCTCCTTCCTCTGACTGGATATTCAGAGCTGGGCAGGCTCTGAAAGCAAGTGCTGAGACCAGCTGGCATGTACCGCTCTCTCAGTTCTTATCCTCCAGTATTGAAAGGTAGCCAAGGGTAGTCCTAGAGATAAGTGATAAGTGATGCTATAGCCACGTCTATTGGATTCTGTGAAACTCAACTTTTTGCAAGAAAAATGTTATAAGAGTTTTAAATCTATGATGTAGGGGGACTAAAGCTTGAGCTTAAAAAGGAGCAGTAACCCGGCTTCACTTGTCTTTGGCACAGGACTGCAGTCTCAAAATTTTGTTTCTGGAATTGAAAAAACAAAAGAAGGAAAGAAAGAAAGAGAAAAGAAATGTAGTGATTCTACCCACGTTATCAAAAGCTATACAGTAAGTCAATAGGGCAATAATGACAAAGAGTTCTTAAATGATCATAAGATGAAGAAAGAAAGAAAAGACATAAAATAAAACAAAGCTGGCAGTTGTCCCAAGCCAGAAGAAGATGGTAGGAACAGCTCTGTGTCCCCACAGCCACAAAGGAGTCCTAGTGTGATTGATCTCAGTAGATGCTGGGACTCGGTCAAGTTCACGTGTGATGGGAAACAACACAGAAAACGATGAGAAAACAACATTCTTCTTCGCCCGTTCTTTAAGAGTTTCATACAATTCATTTTAATCACATTCACCGCTCCCCCAGCTCCCCCCAGACTCACCCTCAACAACATTCTTAGCTTGTTTAAAGATAGGTCAGCCAGAAACATTGCATTTGCATAGCAAAATATGAGAAGAACTTCTTCGAATAGAGGGCAGAAAGCTGTCTGAATTTATTGCTTCTGCAGCAGAACCCAGAAACTCTAAGGCAAGGACACTCCCTCCTTGTTCCCCCCCAAAAAGTCAAACTAAAGAAGTCTTAAGAAGAGAAAGTTTCAAAGCACCATTACAATCATTTCCCAGCAATAATCAATTCTTAGAAACTCACTTGTAAAATCACTGCCAATAATACAGCCAAGTTTACAAGAATCTGGGAGTGAATCTCATAAAATATGACAAGGACTTTTATTGAGAAATTCTAACAGGATTTAAAAAACCAGCTAAATAAGTTTAAGTACAGTATGGGTTTACAAGTGGGATGGCCTTATAGAGATATCAAACTGCCTGAAGTTGACTTATGAAGCCCATGAAATTCCAGTCCAAACCCCATAGGGTCCTTAATGAATCTCACTAGCTTTTATCATAAAATCCATATGGAAGAATAAAGGGCCAAGAAGAGTGGGGACCCAGACTGAAGATGGAAGGGTGAGGGGCCTGACTATGCATCTCAGTGGTATAACATTATACTAATTAGAACAGGATGGCACCCACACAGAGATGAACAGAGACAGCATAGAGAGCCTAGTGCAGCCTCAGCTACATTCATCCCACCAGAGGCTCCCAGGGCAAACTGGATGTCAACACAGAGGCACAAAGAGGAGGTGATTCCATGTCGGGACAGGGCATTAACTATCTTATCAGGGAAATAAAGTCAAATCCACTCCCAACACCTTTCCCATCATACACTGCAGGTAGTTTATAGAAATATGTGAGATATAAAAGTTCAAGATTCATAGAAGAAAGAACAACGGCCAGGTCTTTGAAGGTGTGCAGACAGGTGATCCCTCCGCCCAGCATGCATGTCTCCAGAGACATGTGGCCTCTTCTGTGACATCGGTGCTGGCATTTCCTGTGCCACTGCATTTCCCTGGCGTAAGATATAGTCTATAGAAAGCTTCACTGAGTTAGCTGTGTATTGCAGCAGCATTTGTACAAAGAGAGTCAGAAAACAGTGAGATGCCCACACATGAGGGGGCAGGAGGAGACTGTAGCACACTGATGCCCTAAACTACCACA
The DNA here is from genome assembly GCF_903995425.1 of Onychomys torridus. Lineage (NCBI taxonomy): Eukaryota > Metazoa > Chordata > Mammalia > Rodentia > Cricetidae > Onychomys > Onychomys torridus. The sequence goes on from NC_050465.1 coordinate 6,103,096, forward strand.
CACAAGGCTCTGAGGCCTTAGAGCTAACCTGTCCACAGGGAGGGAGTTGAGGTGGGGGCAGAAACTTGCAAGTACTAAGAGACAGATCTCTGAAAACCAATACCCGAGGAAACCTGGGAAATGCTGCTGAATGACATAGATTCCAATGCTGGAAACTGGAACCAGGTGCATCCCGGGGACAAATCTGTCTCAAAATGGATTGAATAAACCTATTTTTTAATGCTTTGGATGTAAAATTTCCCATATAAGCTCATGTGTTTGAACACTTCATTCCCAAATGATGGTGATGGAGCTGTTGGGGAAGGTTGTAAAATCTTTAGGAGGTGGAGTCTTGCAGGAGGAAATGCATCATGGGAAGGTGGGGCTTCTGCTGTTATACTCCAGCCCCACTTTCTATCAGCTCTCTGCTTCCTGACTGTGGATGCAGTGTGAGCAGCTGCCTCCTCCTTCTTTTCATGCCTTCTCTGCCTGTCACCATACTTTCCCTCCATCATGGACCATATCCCTCTGGAACGATGAGCCAAAATAAGCCCCTCCTCCCGTGAGCTGCTTTCATGAGGCATTTTGTCAAAACGACAGAAAAGTAACTAAGACTCACTTTAAGTCCCAAACCATAGTCAACAATGGACTGTGGAGCAAAAACGAGTACCTTGTGGTGTTAAACTTCAATTAGTGTAGTGAAGTCAAATGTTGAATATTCTGCTTTGTAGATTGTGTGCATGTTTACGTACATGTGTGTGGTCAAAAGTCAACTATAAATGTTGCTCCTCAAGACTCACCTTATTTGTTGAGATAGCATGTCTCATTGAGACCTGGGGCTAGCTTACTGGGCTAGGCTGGCTTCCCCAGCAATGGGATTTCGTGCACACAACACCAGTCCACACTTTGTATGTGGGTTCTGGGAATCTAATACGGTTCTCATTCTCACATGATTAGCACTTTACTGACTACTATAACTGGCTTTATTTGTCAGCTTGACAAAAACCTGGAGTGACCTGGGAAGAGGAAACCTCAATGGAAGAATTGCCCAGATCAGATTGGCCTATGACTCTGTCTGTTAAACAATAGATAATTGACCAACCCACTGTGAGTATTTCCATCACTAGGTAGCTGGACTAGGGCATCCCTCCATGACCTCTGCTTCAGTTCCTGCCTCCAGGTTCCTGCCTCCAGGTTCCTGCCTTGGCTTTCCTTCTCAATGTACTGTCAGCTGTAAGCCAAATTGGCCCTTTCCTCCCCAGTTTGTTTTTTGTCAGTGTTTTATTTATTGTAGCAACAAAAAGCAAACTGAACCAATGGCTGGGTCACCTCCCCCTACTTCCAAGACTTCAACATCTGTGCATGCTGTACTTAACACGCATTGCCTTTGTTATTAAAAACAATAAAGCTCCACTTTACTAAGAATCAATAAATGCAAATCATAGTGCTGAGCAATTTAGGTAAGCCAATGAGTCAAACATGTGATTAACAGGACAAGACACCTCATTGGCGTGCTCCATCCTTCCACCGGCAGAAGGCAAGATAGCACAGATGATCTGAAGTCTGACCGAGTCCATAAATCTAGAGTCACTTTGCCCCGTAAAATGCCCAGTGGTATTTACACCAAAGGAGGAGGTTGTTTCCTGGTTAGAAGAGAAAAATCCAGGAGATCTCTGTGTGCCTAGAGACAGAAATGTATTGAAACAACAGAACCCCCACAGCATGCAATGGAGGCTAAACAGTTAGTCAATTCTGATGGGAAACATTTGGGATCATGATTAGGCTAGGAAAGTGAATTTCGGTGCAGTTAGATAGCCCAGCTCATTTGGTGTGTGTGTGTGTGTGTGTGTGTGTGTGTGTGTGTGTGAATATGTGCTGTGCATTCAGAAGGAGAGAGGCTATAGATGAGCAGAAAATGTGAAATGAGCTAATTATTTCTGGCATTTAACAGTTCCTGTATTTTCTCTTCTTTCTGCAGTGCACATACATTTCTTTGACAATGAGTTAATTATCTTTCCACATGCTTATTTGTGTGTGTGTGTGTGTGTGTGTGTGTGTGTGTGTGTGTGTGTGTGCGCGTGCATGACTGTATGTGTGTCTATGTCTGTGCACATGTCTCTGTTTGTATATATGTATATGTGTGTGTGCATGTACATGCATATTTATGCATGTGTCTCCATGTGTATATCTGTTAGTGTATTTCTCTCTGTGTATGTGTATGTATGTGTATGTGTGTACTAGTTTCTGGTGTGTGTGTGTGTGTATGTATGTGTGTGTGTGCGTGCACTTGTGCACTCACACATATGTGTAATTGTGTGTATGCATGTGTGTGTGTAAGCTCAAATCCCAGCTGCACATGAAGCACACATGAACTATTAGGGAGTAGCACCATTTTTGTTATGAAAATAAAGGCACTAATTTGATAAGGGGATTGTGGAAATGAGATGAAGGAATGGGGAGGGGCGTTTCCTGGCCTGAAATTGACCATTGTTAATGGAATCCATGCATCACTCCCAGCCGCTGCCTCTGCTTGTGAAAACAGCAGAGGAGATGAGGAATGGCGGAGGGCTAAGCCTTCCAGGACATTCTTGTGACTTTTAAGGAGTGTGGAGACTTTGAATTTATTGTTAACAAAGAGCAAAGGGTTATCCAAATACAGAGTTCATTGTGCACAGGTGTCTGTGCAAATGTCCAAGGCTAACACCCAAAGTGTTTATGGAAAGAAAGTCATCCCCACATAAAGACCTCAGTCCCTGAGGGGTGACACATCTTTTTCAGTTCTTGAGTACGTGCTTTTTAGCCTTTAGTTGGCAAGTTCCTGTCTTGACTGGGCACCTGTGGCACTCCATGCAACCAGTCTATAGTGCTATATTCTCAGGGCTAAAATTTCAGAAGGGTTCTTCATTTCTAGGAAATGGAGGGGAGGAAGGACTTGTTTATTGTTAAAATGACTGGCCAGATAAAGAATGTTTCCACAGGTTAAAATTTGTCCTTTCAGCATGTTTTAGAATCTGCTCTCTTCTGGCCAGGCTCTGTTGGGAGTTTGGTTAGAGACACCTTTAGTCTCAGTACCCACCAGTGGGGAGTATGTGTCGAAGGGGACCTGTAAAAGTAGAGTTTCATGTGTCGTAGTGGCCAGCAGGCACCAGGACAAAGACCTCTTACAAGCGCTAACTCTGCCTTGGAGCATAATGGCTAGAATGTTCCTACGAGCTGTTCAGGAAAGGTCTCTCTCTCAGACACACAGTACAGACACAGCTCCCTTCTCCCACCCAAGCTGGGATGAACTAGTGACCTGCCTGAGTGTGGTGATCAGGTAGGCATGGCAACAGATCCTGAGAGATGAATGCAGACAAGTTCAATTTTGACCACAGTGGACATGAGGCAGGAGAGAGAATAGGTCCTACTGTGTAAACCTCTGAGGTATCAGGGCTGTTTGTAACTGCAGCCCAGCCCGGGTCTGCTGTCTGATTTAGGGAGTGAACTGTGGGCTTGGATTTGGAGGGCTTATTAGGGAAAGAGAAAGGAGACACAGGGGCCACAAAGTTCCAAAGACTCAAACCCACCTCCCTTAGACACCGAGGCCCTCCTCTGCGTCCACCCACTCAGTGACTATCTCAACTTACCCTTGACCACCTGACAAGCAGGGTGCATTACCTCAGCATTACCTCTCCTATCCACACAGTACCAAAATTTCAGTCAAGGAACAAGGCATGATAAACAGCAAACAAGCAAACAACATTGGAAGACTAAGAAATTTCAGTAGACAAGAGGCATCAGCACATCTGGGATGACAACAGGCAGATGAACCTAAAGGAACCAAGAGCAGCAGTCATTACTCTGCAGAACTCCCAAGTACAAGGGAATTGTGGGAAGACCCAACAGGGTAGTGGTCAGAGCTCCAACTCCATTCACCTACTAAGCGTAGGCCTGCACCTCCGACTTTCTGCAAGATGGAGATTCTGAGGTTCTGGGTGCCTCAGGCATGGAGGAAGTCGCAGACAAGAATTGGAATTCAATGAAAATCTTGATACTTAACAGTAGAACCTCAAGGTGTTCCCCAGTGTGGTCTTTAGCCGTGGATATGTCCCCAAAAGGAAGCGTTCACAGCACTGCCAACAAGTGGGGAAATGAATTCCAAACTGCTTTTGCAGGCTTTTGGGAGGGGTGACTTCTCAGCTGTGGTTTGGGGCCCTGTAGCATACTGGGGAGATAGTGGTGGGTGTCTTCCACCCTTCTTTGCTTCCTGTGGCTCCTCATATCCCCAAACTTTTCTCCTCTGTCTTCACAGTCTCCAGAAGACAGAAGCATCCCTTGTAGGTGACCTCCCTCTCCTCAGAAGGTCCCCCCCAGGCCATCCTGACCACCCTGGAGTGCTGGAGTCTCCAGTGGCCAATTCTGCTCCCCTCACCAATATCCAGATGTGCCCTTGAATCTGAACCAAGGGCTGATACGTGACAGTACCTATGTTTCATCATCTTTGGGTCTCAGCTATGTCCTTTTCCCTCTATTCAGCTTTCATGGAGCTCCCTGATCCTCTGTGGGCATCCAGCTGAATCTGTGATATTAGGACATTTGTATCGCCTTAAATACACGTAGCTTTTAAAAATACGGCAAGCTAGCAGAAGCCCTCGGATTTGCTCGGACTGGAGGTCGGCTCTCAAGGCCTGATGACGTCACTAACCCTGTTTGCATCTGCATTTCACTGCTGAGTCTCTGCACTCCTAGACTGTGTCCTGGGAGCATCTCGGGTTCGTGTGTGTGTGTGTGTGTGTGTGTGTGTGTGTGTGTAATTATTATTATTATTCAGAAACAGGAGCCCTCAACTCCTCCAAGACAAGACCTGGAGCCTCACAGAAGCCTGAACTCCCCTTTCCTGTATGCATGACAACACGGGAGTTCAACTATCTATGGAGTTGAATCATTCACATCATGGGTTCTCTGCTCATGGGTCATAAGCCCCCAGTTTGGATTTCCCAATGCTTTGCTCAGTTCTGGCAGACTCTGAATATAAGTTTGCATAATTGTTATTGATACAAGTCATTTGGGTATGTGTTAATTCCTTATAGTCCTTTTTCTATGTGCGTATCTAGTTTGCTAAACAAAGCTTCGCTTAGCATATTCATCATTTATGTTAAAGTATCTTTAAAAAAAAAAAAGATGCACAAGCTGCATCCTGGGTCATCTCATTTCTTCACATCTCTCGGTGCAAGGTAGAGTTTAAACCAAACCAAACCATTGGGAATGCTGCGCTCAAGGGGGCGGGGACTGGAGGGGGCGGGGACTGGAGGGGGGCGGGGACTGGAGGGGGCGGGGACTGGAGGGGCGGGGCAGAAGCGTCCCTTGGTTCCCTGATCGCCCTGAACATCCCCTTACTCAGAGCACCCCTGGATGTTCTGCTGGGGTTACTGAATTCCATTATTAGCCCTAGGGGTCCTTACATCTCAGAGCCTACCCCACAGACCTGGTGTCTGTGGACCGATGGATTTTACTCAAAAGAAAAGCCACAGGAGTTATTTACTGGAACATGGAAACAAATCATAAATGGCTCTTATTTTCCCTACAACTAAACTGATCCTTCCATGGTCCTTCGGTGGCATGGATTTGAGGGTTCCTTATGAAGTGGCACAAGACAGACATGGGCCACACAGCTCTACACTGGGTACAAGTAAATGTCCAGGTTTTCTTGGTAGCACCTTTATACCCGTTTGAAGATGGGCACATCTTGGTTTTAAGCCCTCACTCTTGGGCTCTCTGTCTACTTCCCCATCCCATCTCTTTCCTAGCCTTTTCTCTGCCTTTCTTCCTCTTTACACATTCCCACTCTCTTACGAAGATCGATTTTGGAGAGATGGATGTGAGAGGTCCAGTCTAATGTCTGTCTGTCATCAGTGACTTTGGGCCTGGAAGCCACTCCAGGGCTACAAGGAAGGATGTGTGGTCTCTGCAGTAACCTTCCTAGGGTGAGCACAAAAGTCTCAATACAATTGCTGGGAGAGGAGTGTTTAATACATAGGCAGGTGTCAGTCCCAGCACGGGCGGAGGAAAATCCACTTGGCATCAGTTTGAGAAGAGTGAGAACTTTCCATTCAGTATCTCAGAATAATGTGTTTTTGCAATACACTGGCTTCAGATTCTCCCCTGGAAACCATATCGTTTCGGCAGCGTGAGTTTGTCCTCTGAATTATCTGTCTCTATAACCTCAGGCAAAGTTGAAATAAACAGAGCTCCTGTCTTTGCTCCACACAGAAGACGTGGTCCACCCAGGGGCTCCAACCTCGAGCTCCATCACGCTAGCATCTGCTCAGATAGATGAACTGAAGAAAACTCTGAGCTTTGGGTGGCTTGGCGCTTTCAGCACCAGACAGGAAGTTTAGTGACTATGTTTCCCAGGCCACAGCCAGCTGCTCAAAACACATAAATTGACTGGTGGTTTGGGGTTACATAGACAGTCTTGAAAATCCGGATTCAGTTTGTGCAATCGACCACATGGCTATTTCACCTCTCCTTCCTTCCCCACAATGCCCTTTTTTTCTCTCCATTCTTCACACCATTGGAATGGGCGGGTGTGAAGGCCAGAACAGGAGTGTGGGCCTCATGGGGCCATGGACTAGGACTGGGAGATTTTCCAGGGCTGTGATCTGGGCAAGGCACAGGCCCTGGGAGCAAAGTGGGCCCAGTGTCTGTCCTGACCCCACAGGGTCATGGGGAAGAGCAGAGGTGGGGGAGGAGGGGGTTGTTCATAGAGACCCCGAGGACATTCAAAAGTCCATGGGTTTTCATTTCTTCCTCACCAGTCCGCCTCAAATCTGCTGGAACTCTGAGTTAAGTGACTGTCTCCTGCTCATTTTCTTCACTGAGCAGAGCTTGTCTGTCCACGTTTGCTGACTCAGTAGTCAGTTAGGAAACGTATAGGCTCCCTGACTCAGCAGACAAAAAAAAATAAACCAAAGGATCTCACTCTCCCCAATAATTAAAGATTTATTGATTTTTTATCACTACTAATTAAGTGTATGTGTATGTCTGGGTATGGGTATGTGTACCTGGGTACAGATTTCCACAGCGGCCTGAGGCATTAGATCCCTACTAGATACAGGGAACTGGACTTGGATCACCCAGAGGAGCAGTTCACGTTCTGAACCACCAAGCTATCCCACCAGTACCTTGCCCCAGCACCTAAAGCAGCCATGTATTGGGACTTCTTCCTTTATCTAGTTACCTCCCTGATATCCTTCTCCATCACCTAGAATATGAAGTCACAAGAACACCTAGAATATAAGAGGCCTCTAAAAAGTGTCTGTTGAATCAACCAGTTGGCAAATTCTGGTGTTTGCCACCCAGTTTCAGACCAGAGTAAATGACTTTGCTCAGGTCACTGAAGGTCGCGCTGTAGTGTGTAGCCTGTGGTTCAGAGCTTGTAACTGATACCCAAGTTGCTGAGGTCTAGCCTGGAGTAGAGCCCAGGATCCAGACTGGGCTAATGAAAACACAGCTTCCCCGGACTCCTATTGTTAAGCACACCCCTCTTTACAGGACCTTGCCTCAGAAAAATGCTCTCCAGATACGTTTGATACAAAGCATCAGGAACTGGAACAGTGACATAGCATTCCTCACATTCGTCTGGCAAAGGCTCAAGGAAGGCACCTGGAGTGTTCACGGAGCACAGGCAACCAGAAACCTCACCGAGGAGACCAGGGGTCCTTGGTTGGTTTTCAAGGGCAGTTTGACCATTGGTAGGAAAATTCACTCAAACCTGGACATATTTTGGTTCCAAAGTTCTACTTTTAGACATGTGTTCCACAGTGTGTACAATGCTCATGCTGAGAAGATTCTGATCCCGGGAGGTGGGGCATGCATTGAACAGCGTGAGTTCACACACTCACCACTGTGAAAACCGTGTTTAGGACTTAGTGTGTTCTCTCAGGGACTTGCCATAGGCGGGTGGGAGCCTGGGTTATGTTTTCCTTTATTTGCAATTTTTGTAGTTTCCACAAGAACACCTTTAATAGGGAAAGTAAGCCGAATGTATCAAAGGAGCTAACTCTAAGTCTCCAAGGGGAAGTGGTGGTAAGGATTATGATAATTACAGTAGGGATTGTTAGGTCTCAATCCCCGCACAAAAGGTTGAAGTGCCTAATTACCATATCAAACAGACCTGGCCACCAGGTTCTCCCAGCATCCCGCAGTCCTTACCTGTTACCCGACCTGCTAGTCTGAATTCTCCAGCCCAGGGGCTGGGCTGCCCTTCCCTGTATGATCCAACCATTTTGGTTACCTGGTCCTTTCGTCTACTCTCTACCCTCCTGGCCTCTTGGTTCTATCCTCTTCTCTCCCCGCTCTCCTCATATGGTCCAGCTCAGGATCATGTCCACTCTGGACTCTCCCAGATGTCTGTCTTTGCCTACACTCTCCTCCACCACACCAGTCATGTCCTTTCCTTTTTATTTCTTCTTCTCAGTGATGACGGTGATTGTGATGGGATGGTGCAGATGATGGTGAAGGTGATGAAGATGATAACTATGATGGTGATGATGATGATGATGGTGATTATGATGGCAATGGTGATAATGACGATGTGGTGACAGAGATGATGATTACTGTGATTGTGGTGGTGACAGCCACTATGAGGGTATGATGTCGGTAATGACCATGGTGGTACAGTGGCATGGTGACTATGATGACTTCAGAGATGATGGTGATGATGATGATGATGATGGTGTTAGGAGCTGTGATGGTGACTGTGATGGTGATGAAGGTGATGGTGACTGAGAGGGCAATGACTATGATAGCAATGGTGATGATAACTGTGGTGATGATGATGATGATGATGGTGACTGTGATGATGATGGTGGTGGTGGTGACTATGACGGCAATGACTAGGATGGTGATTTACAGAGACAGTGACAGTTAATGTCAATGTTGAGAGTAACTCAGGTCCTGTTTGCTATACATGGCACCTGTAATCTCAGCATCATTACCAAGGATGCCTCTTTCCCCTCCTGGCATCCTGTTACCCCCTTTGTTCAATGAATCTAAGCCCTCCTCACAGTTCTTAACATACATGCTCCATATCTCCTGGCACACTGACGTAAACAGATGGTGCCATGACCTGTGAGGAATGAGAAAAGCAGTGAGGTCACAGTGAGAGACTTCTCTGGGTTGCAGACATAGTCCATCTTGGCCCCAGTGGCCTCAGCCCACAGGCCAAGGTTCACCCTGTCTTAGCCTGTGGGTGAGCTTGGGTGAGGGCTGCGATTCCCAGCAACAGGCAGAAGCCCCAAAAGATGAGACCACAGAAAATAAGAAAGCAATTTGGAGCCTCTTCCTGCGCTCCTCACCTGGGGTTTGTGACCCACCTCTGCAACATGAATCCTATGTCCAGATCATGGGCTGTTCTGGGAAAGCTAGCCAGGAGGGAAGCCAGTTGCAGAGTTAACTCTGTCTCCCTGTGTTGTGGCAAAGACTGGTGAAGTCATCTGTAATAGACAGCTTGTTGAGCCCACAACCAAGATGGCTCAAACTTCTTCTCCCTAAATAATTTCAACTGTCATAGATGAGATCGGGATTTTTACCAGGTGGAGAAGCCATCCGACTCTCAAGGAAAAGCATTAATTTTAAAGCATCTGTGAACCCTGAGTCCTATGGTCCCATGCCAATGCCTGGGGGAAGCTGTTCGTGAATGAGATGCCCAAAGAGTCTGCTGAGGTGACTTTGTCCTTGGACCAACTGTCCCCTGTTCAAATCTGTCCTCTGTGACATGGCTAAGTGTGCCTCTCCCAGAGGAGACTGAGTTGTAGTTTACAGCGAACACCAGTGTATGTTTGATAAGCCCTAGAATTTGTCTCCTGTTCAAATTCTGGGGCAGAAGGGAATTTGTTGTGTAGCTATTGTCTACACATTAACGCTGCACAGAGTGAGTGAATTGTGTGTGTGCTCTACTGCTGAAGAGTGGGGGGGGGGGTTCAAATTGCTGCCACTAATGCAAACAGCTGCCCTGACACAGTCAGTGGAGGGAGGAAGGAAGAGGGCATCCTTTTGTGTTTTTCTTATAATTCACTGGTGCCACTTAGTGTGCACACTGTAGCAATAACCAAGTTATGAGCGAATAAAGAAAGTGTGGCATACATTCACAGCTGCATACCATTCCACCCTGAAAAAGAAGGAACTCTCACCTGGAGACAGTCATGGTGAGGGAAACAAAGGCGAGAACACTGCAAATCTCACGCATTTGTGGAATCTCAAACTGCTGATCTCACAGAAGGACCAGCTAGAGTCGTGGTTATCAAAGGTTGAGTGGGGATAGGAGGAAGTTGTCCAGTGCTAAAGAGTTAAAACAGTCCCCAGTGTTCTACACACTGCCGGGTGGCCATACTTTGTAATAGTTGATCACGTTTTTCAAAGGAATTTCTTGAGTAAAAAAATTGTAAATGTTGTAACATTGATGTGTGTGTTAAAATGGCACGCCATGTCCCACAAGCCTGCACAATTATGTGTCCATTAAAAAATCAGAAGCATGCCGGGTGGTGGTGGCGCACGCCTTTAATCCCAGCACTCGGGAGGCAGAGCCTGGCAGATCTCTGTGAGTTCGAGACCAGCCTGGGATACCAAGTGAGTTCCAGGAAAGCTACACAGAGAAACCCTGTCTCGAAAAACCAAAAACTAAAATAAATAAAAATAAATAAATAAATTAAAAATCAGAAGCACACCAGGCAGTGGTGGCACACACCTTTATAATCCCAGCACTCAGAAGGTAGTCAGATGGATCTCTGTGAGTTCGAGGCCAGCCTGGTCTACAGAGCGAGATGCTGTACAGGCAATAAAACAACGCAGAGAACCCTGTCTTGAAAAAAACCATAATACTAATACCAATACTACTACTACTACTAATAATAATAATCAGAAGCACAAAACTCTAAAAGTAAGCAGTTTCCATAAGGGCTGAGTACATGTCTGTGGTTTGCAGGGAGCATACCTTTCACCCCAGTTTCCAGTTGAGAGAGCTGGGGTGTACTCGCTGGTGTGTGTGACGTCTTAATTCTGACGCCCTTTCATGGCCCCTCCCAAGGTGTGTTTTCTATTAATCTCCTTGGACTTTCAGCTTCCTTCCAGATGCAAAGGTGTCTACCATACCCCTTCCCACCAGCAACACAGAGGACTCCTGCAGAAAGCAGGGCAGACAGACACTTCAGCTTGACCAGATACACAGTACACAGGGATGCTCTGCCAGGAACCCATGGCCGCCAGCTTTGGGCAGCCTCGTTGCCTCTCCAGTTGTGAAGGCTGCAGGACAAGCTGACCCTCTGATTCTTCTTGTCTGACTGTCTGTCTTCTTGTCTCTCTTCCTTCCTGGGACCAACTCCCTCCCTGCCCCTGGAGAGGCTTCTAATGGAGGTGTGCCTTGACTGAGGAAGCCTGCTTCACACCAGCTTCAAACCAGCTTCACACTGACGGCAGCAACCACCTGTAGATGCTCCATCTTTCTCAGACACCTGGGCACTGCTGCCAAAAATGACCCCTGGGAGGACTCCTGCACCCCTGGGACCCAATGCTCAGTGATGCAGAATCCCCACTTCTTACCTTTAATTTGTGTTCATAGTCCTTAACCCCCAAAGTTCACTGACCCAACCTGGGATTCTGTCCCAGAAACCCAAAACCCATTTTCACTACACCAGCCCTCTCCCTGCCCCACTGTTCCAGGATACAGTCTCTTCTCTGCTGCACCTGTGTCTGCTGCCAAGAATTCTGTGGTGCACTCCCCCCTCCTCACGCCCTCCAGCCCACACATCTTTGAACTTTTATGGAATTTGCATCTGTGACAAATTACTTGCTCTTTAATTACATTCTGTCACATTATTCCTGTTGAACTTGGCTGAGAAGCACGCTCTCCTCGAAGGCAGGCAGACACATCTTTGTTGTGCTTTGCCCAGATCCGGACAGCTAAACCCAGAGAACTGCAGAAAGCCCCTGAACGCAGGTCATCTGAATGCCTCCCAGCTAGTACACGAGGGTAACTCCTATGTTTTCCAAAGTCAGTCTTTTTTCTTTTTTCATTAAAATGAATTCATTGTTTAAGGAAATTTTTATCACCTCCTGAAATGGAACTCTGGTGCTGTTTGCCCTCAGTAGAATCGGGCTATAAAAATAAATTCCATGTAAACAGAGCAACGCTGTTGAATCCCACCTCTGCACATCTGTGCCCTGCATCTGCCTTGCTTGCACTTGGACGTTCCAAGTGTTACAGATATATTCAAGATTGACTAAGAGCAAAAGAAAACTCTGCCTCTTTCCAGAAGAGTTGGAAAAATAATTTTAAAAGGAACCCACTTCTCTGCGCTGAGTTTAAATCTGTTAATCAGAAGTCTAGAAATGACCTGCAACCACCCTTCAGCCTGGCATCAGGACCCCGCACAGGCCCTGTTACCCACTGACTGTGCGATTTCACTTAAATGAATTAAGTGGTTTCCAAGCAACAAGTTCCAAGTGTCATCTCATGGGAGTTGTACAAAACTCCCCAAGGCAGACATGATTGTCACCCTGTGCAACGGTTTGGAAATGGGACATCCCTCACAGGCTCGTGTGTTTGGACACTTGTCCCCAGCAGGTGGCGCTGCGGCTGTACTAGCCTCTGCCTCCACCATGACTTTCTGGGTTCCTTGTGAGGACCCTCTGCCACAGCTTCCTGCAAGCATGAAGCTCCCCTCCCCAACTCCCAATACACACACACACACACACACACACACACACACACACACACACAAACATACACACACACACAAACACAGGGCCTTCTGCCCCACAATGGACCATTCTCTCTGGGAAAGGAATGAAAACCAACCCTTCCTCCACACAGTTGCTTCCATTTTGGTTACAAGGATAAGAAAAGAAATCGAGAGAACAGAGCTACGGGACAAAGTGGCCCCCAAAACATAGTGGTAGGCAGCTGGATAGGATCCAGCGAGGAGAAAAAGAGTTCTCCAAAGTTCTGGGGAAGAGAAAGCTGAATTATGAGAATGTCTCGAGTTGGAAGAATGGAAAAGCCTGACACAGGGCATCAAGGCAGCCTTAGTGTCCACAGCATCAGGAGGCAGCTGCCACCCTTGCGGACGTAGGAAGAGGCTGAAACCGGAGCCTAGGAATCAAGATTGCCTGCTAAGAAACAGGAACAAGGTTGGGCTTCCGTAGAAGGCGCTGCGCTATGGAAGAAAAGGAGATGCCATAGCTGTGGATGACCTACCCCACAGGCTGGGCTTCCCATGGATCTCAGCAGCAGAGGCCAAAACCACCATATGTGTGGGCTCAGAGCCTGCAGGGGTCAGAACCCCAAGATGCCGAGTAGAGAAATGTGAGAGGGGAGGAAGAGGGGTGCCTCAGACCACTAGGCACAGCTCCTCCAGGTGGTCTGACTCTGGGGTCTTCTTGCCACACACAACATAGCTGTGGTTGGTTTTGCTATATTTTACAGGAAACCTGAATTTGGGCAATTTTGGTCCATTCCAAGAGTGGGTGGCTGTCTCTGCTTCCCAGCTCCGGAGATATAGTCAAGCTACTTGGATCTACTATAGGTGATCTTGCCACCTCTTTCATTGCCATTGGAAAATGAGACCAAATGCCCCAGGGTGGGAAGATAAAAAGCTAACACATTTCCCTTTTTAGGGATTGAGAATAGGTCAAAGGCCTGTGGTCTGGGATCACAGATCTGTGCTTCATTCCTGTTCGCGTTCCTCAGAATACGCCAGAACTTCCATTGGGTGGTGGGTACATTCAAGAGGTTGGGGGTCCCAGAATTGGACCCTCCTTCTTGGCCAACACTTCTGGCTGCATGGAGCACAAGGCAGAGAGCCACAGGACCACACACGAGATGGATTGGATATCACAGGCTGTTTACTCGATGGGGGTGAGCGATGTGTAAGCCCAGGAGCGTGGAAGGGGCCGATAAGAGCAGAGCTCAATTCTCTGCAGTGTGGTGAGCAAGCCAGCGGAGGGAGATTCAGATGAACTTGAAGGAATTTGAAATAGGCTGTTTCTGCTGTGGACTGAGGTCCTGAGCCACGAGTAAATAAGGACACCAGACAATCATAAGGTAGGCTTCCCCATCCCTGCCGGCCCAGGTCCTGGCTAAGTCTCATGTCAACAGTTTGAAAGGTGAATGTTCACGGAACTCTCTGAGACCTGGAACCTGGGCTAACTGGCTGCAGGTGCGGTGGATGTGTGGGGAAGAGGCCCATCCCCTGTGACCCCTGTGATGAGGGGCAGTGACTGAGGCTTTGGACAGAGCAGGAGCAGCGGAGCAGAGGGTCAGTCTGGCCCCAGCATCTCCCTAGAAGGGGAAACCAGGTCAACACCTCCTCACTCCTTGAACATAGGGAGCAATGAGAGCCTTTGCCTTCCCTGCCTAAGAGGGACAAGACACACAGGATGACTCTAGCTAAAAACCCAATGTGGCAAGGGGGATTGGAAAGATGGTTCTTTCAGAGCGCCCAAGTTTGGTTTCCAGCACTGACATGGGGAGGCTTAAGACCATCTGTTTGGGGGACCCAAAGACCTCCTCTGTCCTCTGTGAGCTCTGCCCTCATGGACACATACACTCATACATATAATTAAAAATAAAATAAATCTTTCAGTTGTCCCCAAAGGTATTTTTTTTCTCCTCATTGCTCATCATAGCCAATTTTGGGCAGAGGACAGGTCTGTATCTGGACCTTCTTGTATTCAGATGTCACATATTTCCTCAAGTCAGAGATGCATACATTTCTCGTATTGAAAATCCAACTTGTACTACTTCCAAAAACAAAAACAAAAACAAACAAAAAAAAACATCAGGAAAGAATAGTGCCTCCTGAGAATTTGCTTCCTGCTTTTCTGAAAATGAAGGTTATATTTCCTTCCAGGCCAAAGACAACTTTTCAACATTTCTTCTGGTTCTTCTGGAGAGGGGTCAGCCATGAAGAGACCCCAGGACCAGTGCAGTGTCTGCAAGGGCCTCCAAGGTGACTCTAGCCCTGAGACACTGGTCCCTGCCTGTGGTTGCTGCTCTGTTCCATGGGTCACTGTGAGCAAACGTACCCTTAGCTGTCCTGTGTGAGTCATCCTAGGTCCCTCCACCTTAGAGAAAGAGCTGAAGGGGCTTAGAGTTTGGTTATTAAGTCGTGGGCAATGAGCATCATATCTCCTGGGTGGAATTCTAAGACTCTCACAGTGAAAAAAGTCTTAAAGAGTCATAAGAAACCACCAGTGTTTAGACTTACATGGCCCATTAGATACGGCGTCACTCTTGTGAGCCACTAGGGAATTTCCTGGAAACATCCTAGTTCTTGGGAACTCTGGGACGTTTATTATGCTTACAAAGCTGATATAAAGGAATGAGTGGGAATCTCAGGCCTCTGTGGAGGAAAAAATGAGTTGAGAACATTTTGGGGGCCCCAGATGATGCCTGCGAAAGTAGAGAAACCTCTGGAATTTGCTTTTTCTGCTGATCTTCATCCTGGCGAAGACCACTGAACAAAATGTGTGCTTTGCACTTTAAAGCCGGGTTGATTTCTGTGTCTGGGGAGAGGAAAGGCAGCTTTCAGAGCAGGAATAATGCCCACTGTCTCCCAGGCCCGAGGAACAAAGGAAGGCCATTTGCAATTTGAACAGAGACTCTGAAAGGATGCCTTTTAGACTCCAAGATTTGAGGGGCTCCTACACTGTTGGGCTGCCCCATCCATTTGCATTTTAACTGGGTTTTTTTTGGCAAGGCCATTGTGGACAGGAAAGCCTCTGCCTTCCTACAAGGCGCCTGGGCAGCTGGACTCCTGGTCCTATTGTGGGCAGGTGCTCCCGAGGACATCCTCTTATTTCAGTTGTTTCTGGTGTGTCCACGTCCTCCTCTCCTTTGAAAGAACTGTATGTTAGTTAGAATCATGAAACAGGAAACAGAATGCCCCACCATTCCCTGACTTACTGAAGATGTACGGGGAAGTACAGGGCATCCATTCTGCAGGTATCTCCTGCAGAGTGTAAACCAAGGCACAAGAGAGCTTGGACAAGCCCAGTCAGGCAGGCCCTGCAAACACCTCGTAGTGACAGCAAACATCACGGATCTGAGCGAGTGTTCTCAACAACAGTCCCCGGTGATGGTGAATCAGGAGTCCAGCATCGTTCGGTTTGCACAGAACTGAAGGAAGAAGGCTCAGCAGCAGGCAGGCTCTTACCACGCAGGGATCCCACCTCACCAACGAAAGGAGTGTTAAGAGACAATCCACACAACCTGTGTGATGAAAGCAAGCCACAGCGGTGTGCAACCTGCAGTCCCAGTGCTGGGGAGCCAGAGACAGGGTTCTTGGGGCACATGGCCAGCCAGCCTGACTGAGTCAGCAAGCTCCAGGCTGATGAGAGACCCTGTCTCAAAACTCAAAGTGGACAGCACCTAAAGAAAGATACTGATGGTTGACCACTGGCTTTGAGTCCCTGTATACACTCAACTTGCACATATACAAACACACACACACACACACACACACACACACACACACACACACACACACATATGTATATACATATATATAATCACATACACACATATACATATGCACATACAAAATATGTACATGCTCACACACATATACACATATATACATGCATAGACATATATAGACATACATACATAGTCACACAAATCCACACACATATACACATATACATGCATTGACATATATAGACATTCACACATAGTCATACAAATTCACACACATATACATGCATAGACACACATATGTATATATAGACAGAGACACATTTACACATACACACATTCGTAATACACAAATATATGCATAAACACAGACACACTTATGTATACATGCATAGACACATATACACACACATACATAGATACACACACATGCACACACAAATATATATGCCCATATATATATATATATATATGTGCAGACATATATACACATATATACATAGACACAAACTTCATACATACATACATGGACATGCATAGGCATGCATAGACACATGTACGCACATACATAGACATATTTGCATGTGCGCACACACACACACACACACACTCACTCACTCCACTTACAGAAGCTAGGGCTAGAGTTTAGAAAAGAGGCAGGAAACGATGGCATGGCCTTTCAGTGCCACCCTGAAACTGTCAAACAATCTGACAGGGCCATCTAAGGCCCGTCTGAAGTGCTAAGAGAATTTTTAAAATTGATTTAATAGAAGCAGTGTGGGGTCAAACTGTGTAGATGAGTGATAAGTCACAAAGCATTTCTGTCCAGTAGAAATGCTAATCAAGCCCACATGTTACTAATTAACTGATTAGCTTTTGGTCCCAGGCCATTGCTAATTTTGTTCCTGGCTGCCTGAACTCGGCATTCTTTCCCCCACTGATCACACAGTCAACTCTCCTTTGAACTGACCTCCATTCTAGCTCCCTGTGAACAGGCTGAGCACATCTTCAGAACACACACACTGTATATTTATGAGCTCTGCTTTATAAAGCCTAGAAAATTCTGCTCCAAAAGCCGTCTGGTAACATTTTTAGAAAATAGTGATTGTCTGCGTGCAAGATTTACAGCCACAGAGAAAGGCCTGTCGTATATATGCCAAGTGTCCTGTGATGTGGAAAACAAGGGGGGTGTATAACACCAGACCCCGGGATTTGGAAACATTAGCTGTGATTGACCAGCTACTCCCTCATGATGGAGCCTTCATAGCACAAGTGCTGTGTACCATGTACCCAAAGGCATTTTACACACAGCATTCCATTTCTTCAACAGCCCTGAAGTCATAGCCGGTCCCCTCATCCTTCACAGGGTCACAGACCAAGGCCCTTGCAATCCTGACCTCCAGAGTGGTATTATTCTAAAAGCAAAACCAGTGAGAAGAAAGAGGGCTCGTGGAGCAGCTGACTGCAGACACCATCTCCATGTAACAACTGACTTTTCTTCTACCAGGAAAACTTGACTGGTTTGTATCGGCAAACGGGAGCAGAGGCTTCTGGGAAATACCTGCTCTAAAAAGCAGACTTCAAGTGCAGTTTTCTCTCTGGCACTAAGGGCCTGGAGAACCTTCTAGACTGCTTGGTTTGCCAGTCATACTGTTACTTATAGGGACAATGAAAGTCAAGATGTTCATGGGTCAAGCTGAGCCTCCTAAATGCAAACTTCCTAAGGTTCCCCTGGAGATAACCCGGAATGTTCTCCGTACAAAGTATTAGCTACTTCCCAGCACATGAGTCTTGTGATAATAAAGACTATTTCCCCCTCTTAACTACCTCAGAAGACAGGGATGGGGGCAGGATTCACTGCCTCCCTGGAGAAGGATGGTGACTCCAGCCAGTCTAGGTAATGAGACAGCCAGTGAATAGTGAATTGCCTGTCTGCCTGGCCAGCCTGTCCCAAACATGTCAGACCCAAGTGCCGCATACCAGGAAGTACCTGACTATCAAGAAATATCTTCAGATGAAGGAATTACGAATTTGGGAAATTCTTGCTTAAATGGAGCATGCTCTCAGAGGGACAGATTAATCACTGATTGGAGCTGCCTCGTGTATTTATGAGTGGAGGCAGAAGCAGAGGGCAGAGCAAGAGTCAGGGGGAGAGGAGAGATCCAGAGATGGCTCCGGGATAGAAGGCTGTGCAAGGGTGTACTTTGCTTGCTTTGTATTAGGGCAGAGGAAAGACAGTGCTCAGCAGGAGGAGGAAGACAGAACAGAAAGGTATTAAGATTTTTTTAAATTGGTTCTTTGGGAATTTCACATCACACACCCCAATCCTGCTCATCTCCCAGTCCCTCCACACCCGCCCCTCACACTTGTAGTGTCTCCCCAATGAAAAGCTAAAAAAGAATAAAAATAATATAAAAATAAACTATAATTTTAAAAACGAAAAACACTTCTCACACCCTCACGGACTTGTAATTTCACATAAAGTTTTGTTATTTCTGATGATTTTTATGGTTAGGTCTTTCTCTATTACACACCTTTGCATACACATGCATACGTGTACATGTACACAGATGTAATTTCTGCAGTATTTGATGGATAACTGTCTCTATCACACACACACACACACACACACACACACACACACACACACACACACACTCTCATACACAGGCACACGTACAGCCTGAATAGCTTTGCAGTGGTCCTTATGACAAGGGCAGTGTGGTGAACACTCTTCAGACCACTCCATCCTTCAAAGATACCGAGTGCTTTAAACAGCACTTGGATAGTTAGCTCACAGCGGATGCTGAAATGAAGATCAGTCCACAAGGTGAATCCTAAAGCCTAAGCCTCCACCCAGTGAACTGGCCACAGCCTATGAGGGTGAATCAAGAACCATCCTCTTGGGTAGAGCTACAAATGTGGAATCCAGTAAATCAGGGGCAGTAAAGAAGGGAAAATGCATCTCTGGAGCCAAGGTAAAAATAGAATTCTCTCTTTATGCACTGGATCATCTTTATCTTTAAAGATCTCAAATCTATTAAACAAAACACCACCTAGATGGCATTGACCGTGTTTAAGTTTACATCAAAGCCGGTTGTGGTGGTGCACACTGGTAGGATTTGCTGAAGGAGGCAGAGGCGGGAGGATCACCAGTTCGAGGCCAGCCTGGGCTACACATTTATGCCAGGCTGGAAGTTCTCAGGAGGAAAAGCCAAGTAAAGTGGGGGACCCAGCAGCAATGGTGACAATGAGTTTCCTTGGAGGCTTTTTTGGTCCCATTTTTGAAATCGATGTTGCCCTTAGTGATGGGGAGACCAGGAAAATGGCAGAAATGAAAACTGAAGCTGGCAAAGCAGAAAAACACCATCTCTTCTATGATGGAGAATATGGTTCAGGAAAGCTTGCTACCTATCCTTTTGTCAACAACTCTATTAAAATGGAAGTGGGCTTTGAAGATTGTCTGCACATATAGTTTGAATATAATAAGTCAAAGTATCATATAAAGGCTGTGGTTGTTGGAAAAATTTACTTCTTATTAGTAAGAATGAAAATACAACACATGGAGTTACAACTGGTGAAGAAAGAGATCACAGGAATTGGACCCAGCACCACAACAAAACCAGAAACAATCGCTAAATATGAAATGATGGATGGCGCACCAGTAAAAGGAGAATGTATTCCGGTAAGCCTGTTCTTAGCAGGGTATGACCCAGCTCCCACAATGAGAGGCGTGAACAAGAAGTAGTTTCCACTTGGGTACTTCTGACCCTCATGCTGGTTGATGAGGAAGGCAGCCGGTACTTCAAGCAGCAGGAGATCCTCCTGTGGAGAAAACAGAGGACGAACTTCCCCCAGGGATTTGAACCTCCGGGATCACGGGCACCTGTGGAATAGCCCGAGATGTCAGCAGAACGGAACAAAGCAGCAGGAACAAGAACTGTAGCCAGGAGGGGGAAGCTCAGTGGGCTAAAGCCGGTCACGGCCGGCAAAGTCCAGCTCGGTCTGCTAGTTTTCCTCACCCTCAAGTGCTGCGTTCTTACAGTATGATTAGAGATGCTTTGTGTATATCAATTTTTAAAAGTGCTTTCTTGGAAATACTGGAGAGTTCTTAAGCTGCATTTTTTTGTTTTCTTTTTTACTGCACACTGATAAGTACCCAGATGCATCCGCATAAGCACTGAGGATTTTCATGTGAGTAGGCTGATATTTGTAATTTTGTTTTCTTTATGCATAATGTTGAAAATCCTTTTCTCTTTTTTCATGCTAATGATTACCTCTTATTCTCTATGTGCAAAAAATTGAATATTTTTTGTTCAAGTAAAAAAAAAAAAGATTACATCAAAAAGAACATTTATAAGATCTTGCTAAGTGTACCTAGTTAGACTCTTTGCCTGTTTGACCTTTAAGAACTTTATAAAGGGCCTGGAGAGATAGCTTGCTGGTTAAGAGTACATACTGCTCTTGCAGACCTGAGTTCAGTTTCCAGCACCCACCTCAGGTGGCTCACAAGTGCCCTTGTCTTCACCTTAAGGGGTATATGGCACCCCTACTGGCCTCTTTGGGCACTGCACTCATGTGCACAGACACACCATTAAACATAGAAAGGAAATCTTTAAGGCTCTTTTTTAAAGCAGTGAAGAGAAACAGAAAACTCAAGCTTCCTAGAAACTTCTGGAGTGCCCTTCCTCAGGTGCACCTGGTTTAAAGCTGGCAGGGGAACAGGTAGGGAGATAACCTTTCTCAGGAGCGTTGGAAGTGGACTCTTTCTGGCTCAAGGCTAGCTGCTGAGGAGCCTGACTCTGCTTTCTCCCTCATTGCCTCATCTTCTCTCCCGAACTGCACACCTCAGGATTTCATCCCTTGCTAGTTCTCCTTGGGTATTCATCCTCACACTTTTCTTGGATAGATAACAGGTGAAGTTTCCAAACTATGACCAAGAGTGTTGCTTTCACCTTGGCCGTGCCAATGGCCATGGGAGCAGCATGGGCATTCAGCTACCTGTAAAGCAACTGGCTGTGGTGCTCCTTGCCAGGGAGCTGGGAAAGGAGATTAAAGAGAATTTCAATACCCAGAAAGGGGTGACCTGGCCAATTTTTATGCCAAGTTGATACAAGGTAGAGTCATCTGAGAGGAAGGGACCACAATTGAGAAACTGCTTCCATAAGATGGGCTGTAGGCAAGCCTTTAGGGCATTTTCTTAATTAGTAATTGATATATATGGGAGGGTCTAGCCCAATGCAGGTGGAGCCAACCCTGTGTTAGTGATTCTGGGTTCTACAGGAAAGCATGTTGAGCAAACCATGAGGAGCAAGCTCATAAGCACTCCTCCATGGCCTCTGCATCAGCTCTTGCCTCCAAGGTTCCACCCAGTTTTGCTTGGCTTCCCTCAGTGTGATTCAGGATATGAAAGCCAAATAAACCCTTTCTACCCCAAGTTGCTTTTGGTCATGGCATTTTGTCATAGCAATGATAACCCTAATTGAGACAGGAGGAAAACCACAAGAGGTGAGACAGGATAGAGAGTAAGTTCTTCCCAGGACTCCATTCATTCGATTGTGTGCAGATGACTGAATAGGAACAGGAAAAAAAAATTGAAAGGCTTCTGAGGCATCACTGGCCCCCTCTTAGTTAATCTAGGAAGGCCTTCCCTCAGTGGAGGGGTGCTAGGCCATGGATCAGAGCATGATATGATGGTAAAGATTTGGGAGAGCTGCCCTAGCTCTTTCAGAATATGAGAAGGACTAGACAAATGTCACACAAAAGGATGTCTAGATGGCTCTGGAGTGCTGGCCAGCCTGGAAACCTCCCAATGCTATTCAGAGGGGGGAATAATCACATTGTTAGCTGGAAAGGAGGGACAGGAAGACAAGGACGGGGATGGAATGGCCTTAAGGATCAGAGCTAGAATATGAGTCTTAGGCCCACAAGAGCTGGGTTGACCTTCAGAAGAGTGATGGCATGAAGCAGGGAGCAGGCAGATTGGAAAAAGACAGAAGATTCTATCTCTTATAGATTCTGCTGTGTCTTAGAAAGATAGGGGGAGTCAGAGGTGGGGGGTGGCTAGAATGAAAAGTAGTTGTGGCTACATTCTAAGGATAAGACCAAGACACAGCCTTGACATAGAATCCTTAGAGCAGATGGCCAGACACACTGCTGGGTTGAGAAGCTTAAAAAATCTGTGATCTGGCCCAACCCAGTGGATAGTGAAGTTGTCTAGAACAAACATGAGTGTTCAGGTAGAGAACACCCTGCATAGGCAATTTCTGTAATCATGGGCATCGAGGCATGCATTCACTGGATAGGCCACTGTATTAGTTACTTGTCTCATTATGTGACCAAACGCTCAACCGGAAGTGAGTAAGTGAGGCAGGCTTTACTTAGGTTTACAGGTCAAAGGATCCGGTCTGTCATGGCGGGAAAGAGAGCAGCAAGGGTGGCTGGTCACGTTGTATGCACAGTCAGGAAGCAGCCAGAGATGAACGCTGGCTGACGTTCAGTTAGCTTTCCCTTTTATATTCAGTCTGGGATGTCAGCCCACAGGATGGCACCACCCACATTTAAGGTGGGTCTTCCCACCTCAGCTAACTCACTCCAGAAACTCTCTCTGTACAGAAGTGCCCGGCAATTTGTCTCTTGGGTGACGCTAGGTCCTGATAAGCTGCCAATGAATATTAACTATCACAGCGACTGGGAGCAGGAAGGGCAGAGCACAATCAGCAGCAAGCTAAATCCTCATCCCTCGCTGTTCACGGAGTCACCTCTGAAACCCAGGAGAGAAATGGGTCTGCCGTGGTGAACAAAGGGGCAGGGGACTTCTGAGCAGCAGCTGCTCTGTGAGCAGAGGTGTCCGGGTTCCTGGACCCTCGGCAGGCAAGGTGAAGTCAAGGGGTGGGACCTTGCAATCAAGATGCCAGTAGTCCTGCCGCATATAAAGTGGGACTTTCACCTCAGTGAGACTCATGGAGCCATGAGTAATGGAAAGTGTGTCTCAGCTGTCAAAATAAATGAATAAAATCTATTTTATGGGGTGTTATTTTTAGTTTTATATGGCCAGATGTTCCAGCTGTACGCTGCCTTGTGTGCCTATATTTCCTAGACAAGTCATGGGCTCCATTTTTCTTACTGTAGGGAAACATCAAGGCTGCCACTCTGTTACCCAGACCCTGCCCTACTACCGCCTTGCTTTTTTGGATTGCAGTAAAGAATCGAGAGGGTAGGTGATGAGATGCTGAACAATGCAGACAGCTATCCCCAAGTCCCTGGTCTTTACCCATGGGGTCTCACTGAGAATCTGCTTTTTGGTTAGGCAAACTTTTAATGAAGTTCTGTTGTTTGGTTTGCTAATCCAGAACAGCACAGGCCTGTCTGTTGCTGCACTCTGAAGGGCAGACAGGGAACAATTAATCAGGCGGATCAAGTCACAGAGGGCCAGGGAAAGAAACCCGAGAGGCTGCCATGTTACGGGACTCACCAGAAACAGCTGAGAAAGGACACAGCATCACTGGGAAATGAAGCAGCCAGGGATCTGTGGCCATTACTCCATTACACCTGTGTAGAACTCAGCTGTAGTAAAACAGTTCATTTCCTCTGAATTGAGGACCTCTGAGGTGTGGTCCCCTGAGCCGTTACTCCCCCCACTCCTTGGCCAGTCAGCTTCCTTGATGCTCTTGGGTCCCTCCTACTATGTGCAGAATTGGAGCATCTCTGAATAGCTGCCAGCTTAAAGTCTTCTTCCCTCCCAGGTCAACTGCAAACCCTGAGGACCTTTTCCTTTCCAAGATTTCATGAAGATGAGGGGCCAAGAGAGATGAACAGCAAGAGGGAGAGAGAGAGACTGAGAACAGATATATGGGGAGGTTTCAAGTCCAAGGAGCTCTCCAAGTAGCCATTTTCCGGTCAATAAATATTTGTTGGGTAAATTAATGATCTGTTTAGGGAAGGGAGACTATACCAGCACTGCTCACAGCCAGCCTCTGTGTTTAACAATTATCAGATGCCTGAGGACGTTTGGGGTGGGGTAGTGGGTTCCTAGTCTAGGCATAAGTAGATGGGGCTGGGGGCTCGGAATCCCTGAAATGCACATGTAGACTCCCCCCACGCCCATCCATCTTCTCCCTCTTCCATCCCTCCCTCGGGATCCTTCCCTCACCTACACTTAAAGGACTCTTTCTGGTGGAGATCAGTGGCTCACTGAACGAGAGTCCCCTAGTGAGTCCCCAGTGTGGTCCACTTCAGGGATTTTTCAAGTTCAAAAACTTGTGAAGTATATTTTGGTGAAAACATACAAAATTAGGCAGGCTGGGAGGCACATGCCTGCAATCCAAGCAGCTGGAAGGTAGAGGCAGGAGGATCAGAAGTTCAAGGCCATTCTCAGCTACAAGGCAAGTTCAAGGCCAGCTTGGACTGCACAAGAGCATGTTAAACACACACACACACACACACACACACACACACACACACACACACACACACACACACACACACAGAAGTTATTAAACATATGTTTGTATGGCCTTTGATTGTGGCCCCACCTGGCAGATCTGAGAGAAATGGATAGATTATCCTGTGGTTCATGCGTGGCTTTCTTCTCAACCTCATTTTGGACTGCATTCCTCCCTCCTCCGTCAGAGCTACCCCTGTGGCTGGTGGGACAGATGGTTCCCACAGCACTAGAGGAGGAGCTGCTGTGTAGAAGTAGCTTACAGTGTGGTGGAAGAGATGGGGAGGAGTCACCTGAGACTGTAATGCGCGGTGGAGAGACTTTCTTCCTGCAATTGTTCCTTGTGACACAGACCTTTGCTCAGTATCTGCATGTGCAAGTTGTATTAAAGAAGAAGATACAGGGGTTGACACGTCTAAACATGCAGAAGGATGGGCAGGCAAATGGGCAATGAGTTGGGAGTTCCTTTTTGTCTGGGTGGGGTGGGTAACTCCATGAACAGTGGTTGCTTTTCTGAGTCAGGGGACTAGAGACAGGGAAGATGGGGGACCAGGCAGCAGGATCCTGGGAGTCAGACATGCTGGAAGTGCTGACTCTGTACCAGCCTGTGCTAGGCTTTCAGAGTGCCACAGATAGCCCCCGATTGCTCAGGGTTCAGCATGGTGAGCTGAGTAATAAGCACACACAAAGCTTCGTCACTTGGTCTAGCCTGGAACCAGTTATCAGATGGCCACCTCCACGTAAGGAATACCAAGCACACAGTGGGGACTATGGATAACAGAAAGAAGGTCTACTAAAACATCTAGGGAATGATCTGGAGTCTGGCTAGGACTGAAAAGAAAGCCTCTTTGGCTTGTGCTCTTGTGAGGATGAAGAGAGTTCCATTTCTATAGATACAGTGTTTGAAAGCTGTGGTCAGCGTTTACAATGTCCAACAGGGCAGACAAGATCCACAGACTCTAGAACTGTTGAGAGCTCACCAAGGATATTCTCAATCACTACACAAATAGTCCTGGTGTGCCTGGTCCTGTATCATGAAACACAGAGAGGCACACAGACAATCAGTGAGGGAGTGCCAGACCACCTCTGTGTGGCCCCTAGGTAGACAGAAGACAAGCTCTAGCATGGAAGACTAAGTCCCTGCCTAGGACTCTGTCTGCTTCTGTTAGCCATGAGGAGCCTGTGCTGGACACAGCGGTATGCAGGAGGTATCCAGACCAGGCACGGCTCTTCCTTTCCATGAATTTTGTGGAAATGATCCTAGGAAGGTTTGGAGGCAAAGTGTAGTTTACCTTGTTTCCCCTCCAAAGATGCGTGAAACAGAAGCAAGGCTTCACCAGCAGCCACTGAAATACAGCTCCCCTAAACAGCCATCAGAACAGGATGTGGCTGTGGCCACCCCAGGGTAGCATCATCACCCAGCACTGGGGGCTTGCCCTCTTCCTGGGATGGATTGTTTTATTGCTGATTGATATTCCCAGTAGGTTCCTCCTTGCATCCTTCTGAAGGTTAATGTACCCAGAATCTGAGTTATCATCTCCTAAAGAAACCCCATACAAAAGGATCGGTTTTTAGACATTTAATGCAGTGTGTTTTGGAGCTAAAATTTATTTACTCCTTTAAGTGTCTGTGCTGGCTCACTGGCTGGGCAGTTTGTATTAGTATTGCCATTGCTGTTTATAAAGCAGTTTTATAAGCAGCAAAACACAGCAAGGGGTACTTCAGTTTAAATCACAACTGCTTTCCCGTGATTGTGCTTTCGCTTTCAAATCTGCCGTGTGAGTGTTCTCTTCTCAGATCATCCCCATCCATTTCCTCTTTCCATTTGTTCATTTTCATTTTACCCATCATCCCATATGTGTTTTTTGTCAGGCCAACTACACAAGACAACATGGCAGTTGGGCTGTATGCAGGCTGCTATTGTGTTTGATGTGTACTGGTGTGTGTGTGGAGAATCGATATTTGATCTTAGACTTCTGAAAAAAAAATCTATTTCTGTGTGGATTATGGTCACATGGTAAGTTCAGGATGGTTGTAACAGTCTTCCCTAGGGACTGTTCATAGGCTGAGGGGGGACAGAGCGGTGTGAGCATGGCTCTAGAGATCCTGAAGCCAGTGTGGGGTGTGGATATCATCTTTGCTGCTCTGTGAGGAGCACCTTGGTATAGGATTTTGTGGTAACTGATAATGCTGATGACTGATATAGCAGAGAACTGACTAATCCTCTCAGCTACATGCTTCAGCAAATGTATGCCAATCACCAACTGTAGTCAGGTGTTGGGCTGGGCACTTAACAGTCTGTAGTAGATGGACACACCTTTCTCAAAAGTCATCAATATTTGTTGGAGAGACATATCATAAGCCAGCTTGTTAAGCACACAGTAATAATATGATGATAAGTAAAAAGAAGTTGGTGTGAGAATCTTCACAGGGAATTACATGTGTGAAATACACAAATAGATGTCAGTGTGCAGACATGAATACATCTGTGCATGTGTTTGCCAGTGTGCAGGTGTATGAGTATTTACATGCACATTGTGTATGTGTGTGTCACATGTATGTGGGCATGCAGGTTTACCTGTAAGGGTAAGCACGGGTGAGTGGGTGTAACTGCACAGAGGGATTGGGGATGTGGAGATGAAAGGATCACGGTCGCCACATCACCTCCCTGAAGGGGTGTGACCTCAGGCATCGAGAAAGAACAATCTAGGAAGAGACATGGGCACAATGAGAGTGTTGGAGACCCAGGAGAACTGGGTAGATGGAGACGGGAGGGACAATAATCAGAGTCACATGATGTACATGATCATCAGACCAGGGAGGAAACTGGCCCAGTTACAGAGAAAAGCAGAGTTGGGAGCAATGGAGGCCAAGAAAGACTTTTCGAAATTCATTTTTTTTTAATGTTAGATGTGTTTCAGATTTACAGAAAATTTATAAAACAACACAGAGGATCTTGTACACCTGGGTCCCATATTATCCCCATGCTAGGGCCTTGCATTGCAATGGTGCTTCTGACACCAGGCAACAGTCATATGTGGTCATCAGTCACTCAGTCACCTTCAGAACGCACATCCCTATCTCTGGTCTCACCACATGTTCCAGGCCCATCTTGTAATGTTTCTTGCTCCAGACCAGCAATCTGGCAATTCTTATTGTGGGATATTTGTACACTGTGTGAAGATGTGTTGCTGTGATTGGTGCAATAAAAGGCTGACTGACCAATAGCTAGGCAGGAAGAGGTTAGGCGGAACTTCCAGGAACAGAGAGGACTCTGGGAGGAAGAAAGGTGGAGCTGCCATCCGGACACAGAGGAAACAGGAGGTACAAGAGGAAGAAAGGTAATGACATGTGACAGAATGTAGATTAATATAAAGTAGGTTAATTAAAGTTATAAGAGCTAGTTGAGAACAAGCTTAAGCAAAGGCCGAGCTTTCATAATTAGTGATAAGTCTCTGCATCATTATTTGCTGGCTGATGGTCCTGATGAAAATGTATGACTACAAATTCTTTAAAAAGAGTTTTAGGTTCTTTGATCATAAAATGATACGATAACCAGGATCTGGAGCCTGGAAGTGCTCACAGCCACAGTAATATTCCACAGAAGGAGTTTAGAAATCTGCATCTGTGGAATGCTGTGTAGACATGTCAGTTCTTATTTCTAGATGTATACATCTGCCTCCACAGGTAAAACCTGAGACCACAGTGCCATTTCCAGCTCTGACCATGTATCAGCAGGTTGTTTACTCATCTTGAGATCGTTTCTAAGTTCCCTCTCCAACAGTGGGCTGGAGGTTCTCATCATTTACCATTCACTAGCTTAATTCCTGAATTTCAGCATCTGTGTGTTGTAGTTTGAATGTTCCCTTCAAAAGTCCATGTGTTGCAAACATGGTCACATGTGGTGGTATTGGGACATAATTAGAAACAATGACAATGGGGCCCAGTGATGGCATTAGTGCCTTTGTAAGGGAGACCTGAGCTGGCCTTCTGGCACTGTCTCATCTGTGATACCTTCTCTATGCTGTATTAAGGTGCAGTGTGTGGCCCTTTAAGAGGACAAGCGCTGAGCTTGTGCTAGCTCTTGGACTTCCCAGCTTCTAGAAACATAAGTTAAATAAACTTCAATTCCATAAAACTGATACATCTGTGCCATTTGCTGGGGCATTGGATACCAGTCTAGGCCATCTGAAGAAATGTCACCAGCCTGATCACAGTCCACAGCACCTCTGTCTTCTGTCCTGCAGTGAGGGTGTGCATAAGTTTCTGTGTGGCGTGGCTAGGTGCATTAGTTGTAATCTGAACTGTGTTCTGGGGTGCCCTGGTCTTGCTGAAGGCTGTGTTTTTGGAAGCCTTACCCTGCCCATCTCCCTCTAGTGTTGTATGGGGAACATACTGAAAGTCCAGGAATGAAGCAAATCAGACAGGTTGATACATCATGTACCCAGTAAGCAGCCAGGCCTTGATCTGGGTGTGGGAATATGAAGACATGACAATTTCAGACAAAGTGCATGGATCAGAGTCAGGCTTTTGAGGTAATCATGAAGATGAGCATATCTCAACATTGCCTTTTGCCCTGTAGTTAGTGGTCTTCACCTCCTTCCCAACCCCCCATTCTACTGGGTAGGAATTTTTTAACATGACATCACCGTGTCCCAAAGAGCTGTGCTTACAGACAAATGGGCCTCATTATTCATGTGGATGACATCTTTCCATGTGGAAGAATCATGGTGTCTAATCATTGTGAACGCTGATAATAAACAGTCGGCTGGGCTATTTCAAACAGTCACATTGTCACTGGCCGAAGCCATCTGCTCAACACCAGGAACAGCTGAACTGAGTATGGCCATGGGTCAGGGTGGGATTGTTGTCCCTTTATAGATTTGTTTGGGAAGAACTTTCTGGTGATTAATTAGCCTCTTCCTCACTGATTTACCACATGTGGAACAGTTAGCATGGAATCCATGGGATCCTTGGCAAATTTCCCTCAACCCATGCCAGGAGGTCACTGGTGGAGCCAACAGGAGGGGCTGTGGCAAGGCAAGGTGGACGGCTTTGAGGAGAGACATGCTCTGCTAACAAAGGAACATGGCAAGAACGAGCATAGCCCACAGCGGTGTGAGCAGGGACTGAGTGCAGGACCATGGAGCAGCACCTGCCCCTTCCCACCCTGGTCTTCCAGACGGTGCTTACAAGGGAAGGCGTGGTGGTGTGAAAGAGAACAGCCCCCATAAGCTCCGACGTTTGAATGTTTGGTCTCCAGTTAGTGGAGCTGTTTGGCTAGGATTAGCAGACGAGAACATGCTGGAGAAGGCATGTCACTGGAAACGGGATTTGAGGTTTCAGAAGCCTGTGCTAGGCCTAGTCTTTCTCCCTGCCTATGGCTCAGTATGGGAAATTCTCAGCTACTGTTCTGGTGGATGCCTGTCTGCTTCATTCCATGACGATAATGAACTAACTCTCTGAAACTGTAGGCAAGTGTCCAATTAATGTTTTCTTTTTTATAAAAATTGCCTTAGTCATGGTGTCACTTCATAGCAATAGAACTAAGACAGAAACTGGTACCAGGAGTTGGGTATTGATGTGACAGGCTTGACCATGCTGTTTGTTGGGGGAATATGGAAGACTTTGGGACTCTGGACTAGAAGGCAGTGGAATACTTTAAGCAGGGATTAATGGACCATACTAGTAGGAGCATGGAAGACAGTAGTGCTGAATGTGAATTGTACCACAGAGGTCCAGCTCTCAAGAGGTTTCAAAAGGGAAGAATAGCAGCAGCTGGCACAGAGAACATTCTTGTGATATTTTGGCAAAGAATGTGGTTGCGTTTTGCCTTTGTCCAAAGAATCTTCCTGAGGCTAACCTGAAGAATTTTGGACTGACATCACAGGCAGAGAAGATTCAAGACAGTTAGTGCTGACTGTGTCCCATGGTCACTAGTGATCACTCTTACACAGATCTACAATGAAAAGGGAGCAAGAGGGACAAAGAAAAATAAGAAATGTATAGATTAAAGAAAAAAGAAAAAAGAAAAAAGAGCACCAGGATATGTAATGTGGGAGCCCAGTCTTGTGCTCAAGGAGGTTAAAAGGTTTAAAGAAAAATCTGATTTAAAATGGCATACGGAGGGTGGTGCCCTCAGGGAAAGACCCCACCCAGCAAAGCTTCCAACTTGTGAAAAGGAATTAAGGAAATCATCTTAAGCAGCAAAGAAAACAATTAACGATGAAAGGTTATGCAAACGAGATTCAAGGAGGGGCCCAGGTTCCAGCCCTAATAAGCAGAAGAACTCGGCAGCTTCAGCTGTGTGGTTCTGGATTTAGTCAAGACGGATACAGAAAAAGGATTACAGAATATTCCTCCACAGTTAAGAAAAGCTGCTGAGGCCAGGCTTATGGTAGGGGTGTCCCTGAATGGAGGCCCAGAAAGGCCATTGTTTGAAGCTGTGAAGGTGAAGCCTTGATTGCCTTGGAGACCCCAAGATGTTGGAGATGCCAGAGCCATGGGATACCTGCCAAGGAAAGCTGTTAACAGGATTTGGAACCAGTCCAAGAGAGAAAAGTGTGTTGCTGTCAACAGAGCTTGAAGAATGCTTTGCCGTCAGACACAGGGGTGCAGAATTTGAAGTCTGCGCTGGTAGTTTTCAGTCTTGTTGTGGTACAGCATTTCCTCATTTTGCTTGTGGATCAGGGCGTAAAACTCTCAGCTACTGCTCCAGTGCCATACCTGTTCACTTTATACCATCATCTCCATGGACTAACCCTTTAAAACTATGAGCAAGCCCCCCAGTTAAATGCTTTCTTTTATAAGCGTTGCCTTGGTGATGGCGTCTCTTCACAACTATAGAACACTGACTAAGACAAAAGGCTTGTGTGGTAGTTTGAATAGGAATGACACCCATAGACTCCTATATTTGAATTCTTGGTCATCAGGGAATGGTACTACTTGAGAGGGATTAGGAGGTGTGGCCTTGTAGGAGGAGGTGTGTCACTGGGGGTGGGCTTTGAGGTTTCCAAGCCTAATCCAGGACCAGTGGCTCTCTCTCTTCTTGCTGCCTATAGACCTGATGTAGAACTCTCAGC
Source organism: Onychomys torridus (assembly GCF_903995425.1). Lineage (NCBI taxonomy): Eukaryota > Metazoa > Chordata > Mammalia > Rodentia > Cricetidae > Onychomys > Onychomys torridus. The sequence goes on from NC_050465.1 coordinate 6,135,053, forward strand.
TTACATGTCTGCTTGTGTGACACCATGATCACTACCATGAAAATAATGGACTAAACCTCTGAAACTGTAAACAAGCCCCAATAAAATGTTTTCCTTTATAAAAGTTGCCTTGGTCATAATGTCTCTTCACAGGAATAGAACACTGACTAGGATAGCTTGACTCTTAGGGACCTATCATGGGCTTTACAGCAACTATCATGGTCTTCAACTAGCACATGGGCTAGAGACAGTGGTCAGTCTTGACCACTCTGAACAGGCTTGTCTAACTGACTGAGTGCCATCATGACTGCCCTCCTGAGACAGGCAGTTTACAGGGTTAGCAATTTGGTAGAGTGGTCCCTCCCCTACCACCCTCAATACCAAGCTCTGCACACCCCTTTCCCAACCAAGCAATGTGCCACTTCACTCTAGCAAGTTCCCCTCTGTGGTTAGTTTATGATCAAATACATTCTGGAACTAGAGGAAGTGAGCTAATCAAACCTGACCTAGTTTTAGGTGCATGTGCAGGAAGGTAGCCTGTGTCCTCAGAATAAACTTTTAGGGACAAACCCTACCCTGTTTACCATCTTATCCCGGTACATGACTAGGCACCTCGATGGTTAAAATTATGGATATTTGACCCATGCATGTACAAAAGACCCGAGTTTCCATCTGCAATCAAGAATTTATCAGAGTAGACAACAACCAAGCCCTAGGAATGAATTCCTCCTCTTTTAGGACCCCTTAGGGGATGCTCTAGAAGTAAACTAGTCTCTTGAACAACTTCAATGGAGCCCTCTAGTCCCTTAAAGGCATCTACATGCCACTCCATGCAACCTTCCACTATCAACTCTTTGTGCATGTGTCTTCAATTCTTTAGTTAACAAGAAACTAGGGCCTGGTTGTAGAGAGCTCCAGTGACATTACTTCCTGCGCATCTAGAGTCTCTGTTGATACCTCTAAGGACGCTGTCTTCATTGAGATGACCCACCAGAGCTCTTCCAGACATGAGGGTCATCCAGTTATCTGAGTCCCACTCAAAACCTGCTTCCCGTACAGATCCCCAGCCTGGGTGAGAGGCGGCCCAGCTTACCCCTTCCCTTATGGAGGGAGAGGAGCCTTGCCAAGGTCACAGAGCCTTGAGTAGGCTGAGTACCACTGCAAGTAACACACTTTCTCAGGCCTAGGCTTAGTACTTCTGCCTGGCTTTCCCTCCCACTGCCCAGGGCTCCCCTGAACACCTTTTACACCTCATTTCTGTTACCACCTTCTCCAGGAGAACAGAGTCAGCTGCACAGGGAGGAGAGTTGTTCCTTCTAGTTTTCTTTCTGCTGCTATGATACAATACTCTGACAAAAAGTGCCTTAAGAAAGAAATGGTGTTTAGTTCAGCTTATATTTCTGGGTTAAAGTCCTTCACCATGGAGAAGTCAAGGCAGCAGGAACTTCAGCTAATCACATCACATTCACAGTCAGGAGCCAAGAGAAATGTCTCCAGCAGGCTGGAGCTCAGCTAGCTTCCTCCACTCTTCTTGCTCGCCACAGTCCATGGCTCAAAACTCTGGAGTAAGTTCTGCTCACTTCCAGGCCGGTTCTTCCCCCCATCAATTAAGGCAATCAAGAGAGTCCTCCACAGACCTGCCCAACGTGATCTAGGCAATCCCCCATAGACTCTCTTCCTACATGACTGACTCTAGTTTTTGTCAAATTGAGAGTTAAACTAGTCATCAAAGATGCCCATCATTCTGCTCCCATAATGCACCCCACTTACCCAAAGCCAGCATTATTACACCATCCTGGGCAGAAGCAGCTTGGTATTCTTGTTGTGAGGCATGAGGACAGCAGGTTCCCAGAAGCTCCTGGTGGATACGGGTTCAGAATGTGCAGAGGAAACAGCTCATGCAAAGGAATGATAAAGCTTTCCTGCAGCTTTGGCTCAACTTGTGGTGAGCCAAGGGCTTCACCTTCTCCTTCCTAGGGTGGTTGAAAGCAGAGAAGGGAACCAGACTTCAGAATGTACACCCCAGGGAATTGTAAGCCTGGTGGCCCAATCTTTATTAGTGTTAAAGGAATATGGGATGTGGAGTAGATAAATTACAATGGGAAGAGGAAGTGTGTGTGTGTGTGTGTGTGTGTGTGTGTGTGTGTGTGTGTGTGATGTATAGGAAGGTAGATAGGTAGACAAACTACAATGAGAAGAGGAAGTGTGTGTGTGTGTGTGTGTGTGTGTATGTGTGTGTGTGTGTGTGTGTGTACATGTGTGATGTATAGGAAGGTAGATAGGTATATACCTATATACATATGTATATATAGAGATGATAGAATATTTATACATATACATAAAGAATAACTATTGCTTCATCATTTTTTTGTTTCAGCTACAACATTAAGCTTAATTAAACATTAAATATTCAGGATTCCCTGAAATTGATCTTCGGGACAGAGTGGAGCCCTCGGTTGTGACTTTGGCCTTGACCTACAGTGACAGGCCTGATGCTGGGCTCTCTGCCTATTGCAACACCCTTCTTGGCTGCTCTGTTTTCCTGTAGGTCAAGGATTGGGTGATCCTGTAGAGCAGTGGCTCTCAACCTTCCCAACACTGTGACCCTTTAATACAGTTCCTCAGGTTGTGGTGACCCCCAACAACAAAATTATTTTCAATGATACTTCATAACTGCAATTGTGCTATTGTTATGAATCATAATGTAAATACCCGTTTTCTGATGGTCTAGGGTGAACCCTGTGAAAGGGTCTTTTGATTCCTAAAGGGGTCATGACCCACATGTTGAGAACCCTGGCTAAACAATGGAGCTGCTGCGATTGCATGGTCAGGTTGTTTACATCCATAGCCAGTCTACAAACATTCACTTTCAGACAGTCTTTTTGCAGACCATGTGCAAGAAACACCTCCTTCCACACGTCACAGTTTGCAACCTCACTGACCCATGCAACTATAAATATGCACTTGATGGTGCATAAACAAAGTACTGTAATAAATGCTATTCTGAAACCCATTAGTGTATATACAAAATTCATGATTTCAAATATTCATTATGTGAAGTGATAAATTGATAGCCCCACCCCTAGATGAAGAGCTACAAATAATTAGCCAGTATATATATATATATATATATATATATATATATATATATATATATATATGTATATATATCACATATTATACATATATCACACAATATATATTACATAATATATAACAATATGTATTATATATATATATGTACATATATACATACTTATATATGTATCAATAATTATTAAAGAAAAAGAGGTCAGAAATTTAAGAGAGGGTGGAAGGAGCTGGAGAGGGAGGAGGAAATGTTGTAACTTATTTAATTGAAAAATAAAGTAGAGCTGGGCATGGTGGTATACATCTTTAATTCCAGCACTCCAGAGGCAGAGGCAGGTGGATCTCTGAGTTCAAAGCCAGTCTTGGTCTACAAAGTAAGTTCCAGGAGAGTCAGGGGGTATACAGAGAAGCCTTATCGCCCCAAAAAACCAAGAAAATAAATAAATAAAACAAAAACTTTAAAAATAATGGAGAGTGGGTATTTGGGCTTGAATCATGGACGTTTCTCATTGAAAGAATCCCAGCCAATGTCTGGCCTTAAGCTATGTGGCTTGATATTCAAATGTCTGAAGAATCTAATTGGTCTGGATTGAGTGTATCACAATCATATTGTAGCATACATTCAGAATTGGTAGAAATATAGGATGCTGGGTCCCCAAAGGAAAATCAAGATTTTATTGACTGGATAAAGGGGACCAGATACTGGGAACATGAAAGCACACACATGAGCCAAAATGCCTCAGGCTGGACCAGATACACCAGAAAACCAAGTGTGCACCCACAGAGCAAGGACATCTGTAAACACAACCAGGGGCCTGTCTGTTGAGTGTCACGAACTTAGACTGACAACAGAATTCCCCTGGAGTCAACTCACGCCAAACCCTCGTGGCGGGACGGATCAAGGCTGATGGATGTTGTTTATGGAAACTGACCATTTGGTAATCTTGCAGCCACACTCCAGCTATTGTCCCACAGGATATGAGATAAGATTCACACGCATCAGGAAAGGTGTGTCTGAAACAGTACGTTGTTCCAGCAAGGAACTCGATATAGGAAACATGAGATTTCTAACTGAAACTCCAAGTTCAGCAACTCCCTACCAAGCACAGCACTATAATTCCCAAGGCCATCTTTGACTGGAACCTAGAGCCAGGCAAGAACGAGTGTGGACCTGTGCTCCAGCCTTGTGGCAGCCACTACCAGGATAAGTCTTCCTGTAGAGATCAATTGATCTCTTTAGGCCTTGTGCACGCATCTTTAGCATGCAGCTGGTTGTTATAAAACAATCCTACCATACTCTCTAAAGCTACAACCAAAAGGCTGAGGCTGGGCAGTGAACTGCTCATTGTTGTGTGTGATGGTAGTGGTGGTATGATCATCTACTCTGGCAGAGATTCTTACCATGCCTCTATCCCATCTAGGCAGCGGAGTGACTGAGTGGTGATGAGCTCTCACTAGATACTGGCTTCATGTGTGGAGTTGACTCAGAGACTAAACCTTGCTGTCTCAGAGGGTATTATGATGGTAAGGCACGCAGTAGTAGGCTCCCTTCCACTTCATCCCAGAGAATGGAAATACCCGCTCAGGGTGCTATGGGACAGCCCTAGGGTCACCACTGGAAGCTTCTTGTCAGAGCCTTTGGGGGACATGTTCATTCAAACCAGCGCAGGATCTAAGATCAGAAAAGTGGAGAAATAATAAGACAAAGGTGGACAGGCTTAATCATGTAAGAATACAGAATTCCCAAACAGATGGACACCTTCCAAAGACAGTCTATTCGTTTGGAACAGTATACTGAATTTAATAAGTTTCTACCTTTTATGTAAATAATTCAAGACAAGAAAATAAAATATCTTAAAGTCAACAATGATCAAACAGATTGTTCTTTGAAGAGTGTATTTAAAATGCGCAAAATACAGAGTTTGTATTTACATTAGGAAAATTCAGTTCATCTGTGTAGATCATGTGCCCTGTGCCTGTCAAAGGTTTTATTCATGTTCTCAATGCTGACCATTGTGGGGACAGAGATGGAGCAAAGCAAATTCCTGTTTTCATGAGGCCTTAAGATAGTCTATCATCAGGCTGGGGAGACAGCTGACTGGGTAAGAGCACTCTGTGCATGGCTTCGGGAACCGAGTTTGGATCCCCAGCATGCATCTCTGTAAGAACCAGGCTGCACAGCTGTCACCTAAGAGACGGAACTGTGGGGGCATCCTGGCCAGCCAGCAAAACAGTGAGAAGATGAGGGCGTGAGGTGGAGAGTGACAGATCAGGGCGCCTGGCATCCTCCTCTGGCCTCCATTTGTGCAAACGGGCACATATGTGCACAGTTGCTCACATGTGCACTCATACACATGTGCATGCACACATACACACCCATTCATACTATCCAGCTTTTCTAAAAATCACAGCTCCATGCATTGAACCCAGAACACTCTAAATGTCTAATAGCATTTACATAGCTAAATAACTTGCTATATCCATGTACTGGGATATAACAAAGACATTAAAATTATGTTCTGAGGGATTTAAGTGAAACGATCCATTTAAAACATTTACACCATGCCATATACCTTGAAAAACTGTTTTATCTATATTTATGAAATATGGTATCCATACCATACACACCAACAGGCTGCTGAGTCAGTTGGCTACCCTGGAGAAGAAAATCCTGTGACTTACAGATGCCCATCAGACTCACTGTAGTTTAAATGCTGATGGAAAAACAGTGAAGGAGGTAGAGAGAGTTATTAAGATGGACACTGAAAGCACTCAGAGATAAAGCAAAAAAATAAGATTAGCACTTAACTATCACAAGAAGAATAAAGACCACACACAGGGAGGTGGCCCTACCGTCTGCCATGCCCCCGATGGAGATGGATAAGCACTCAGTGATAAAACAAAAAAATAAGATTAACATTTAACTCTCACAAGAAGAATAAAGACCACACAGAGAGAGGTGGTCCTGAAGTCTGCCATGCCCCCAAGAGTAAGGAGCAAGGAAGAAAGATCACCTGACTTGAGCTTTTTCACAGACTGAAATTGAAGCTCACCCCTTGAGAGGATGTGGTAGCCCATAGAAGGTCCTTCTCTTTCTCCCAAAACCTTCCAAGACTGCTTTTATGAAATTCATAATGGGTTCCTTCATGAGGTCCCAGGGTGGAGACATGGAGTGCGGAGGAGGCTTCCTGGCCTTGTGCAGACTCTGTAGTCCCCCTGCCTCAGTGTCTCAGTGAAGTGAGACAGTCTTCAAGGCCCAGAATCTTAGAGCAGGGACAGCAAGCCCAGGCTACTCTATTGGCCGGTGAAGAAAGGACAATTTTCTTGATAAGATCACACTTTGGGGCATGGCTGCAGCCAGTGACTGGGCAGGACATCTTGACCATTTCCATCCCATGAAGGGATCTCAGGAGCAAGCCTCACTTGAACATGGCTGGAATGAGCAGCCCCATCCAGGGAACTCAGAGTTGGCAGTGGCACCTGGACTCAGAGAAGCAGGGACCTACCTGGGAGGGAGCTGGGTCATCCCCATCTGCTCCTGTCTCTTTTCCTTTCTTCCTGCTCTGTGAAGGACAGATTAGAGGCCTGAGGGGCTGGCAGAGGAAGGATGCTGTTTGCACTGGGTAAGGCCTTCCCAGCTTGGCCTGCCTCTGATCCTCTTCCCTCCTAGTGACCTCTTTGAAAAGCCCTGGCCTTTTCCAAGGTCTGGGAAAAATAGCCAAGGAGTGCCTAGGACCGCCTCCTTTCGGGAGGCTTTTCTTCCCTTTCATGTGGTAAAGGATCCCGCTTGGAGGCCCCATTGTGTAAACGCTTTAATTGCATGCCTAATACAAACCAGAGCAGAAGCATCCACCCAAGAATGCTTGTTTGGATTCATTACCGGTTTCAGAGGGGGACCCGGATCCCTCTCTTATCTGCTCTTGGATCAGCTGAAGGCTACACTTGTTTAAAGAGGCTTTAGCTGAAGACACAGCGCATTATCACTGTTCCCACCCCGTGCCTTGGAAGGCCGTTTGCTCTAAAGATCACTGCAGCTCAGCTCCTAATGGGTGAGGAAATGCAGACTTCTGGGAACAGCTCCTGGTCCACAGCTGGCAGCCTGGAGGAGGTCTCAAAGAAGGGTCTTCCCACACTCCCTGTATCACCCAAAGTGGGAGAGAGGAAATGGAGCAAGGGAAAAACAGGCCATGTGTTCCACCTAGGATGGACTGGGTGTTGAAAGTGTGCTGTGGGGCTGGAGATCTTTCTGTTAGAACTGTGGGCTAAGCTTAGCTTGAACAGGTACCACCCACGTGTGACACACCACATGCCCGCAGAGAGCCCATCTGTTCCATTGTGTGTGACGATCAGAGACAGAATACAAATTTCCCCTTTAAGCTGAGAGGTGTGTGTTCAGCTCATAGCTTCCAACTATGGCCTGACAACTTCGAAGTTGCCTCAGCACTTGAGGTGGAATCAGAAGGACTTGGAGGTTACCAAGACTCCCTGGATATTTCCATGCCAAATAAGACTTCTCAATAAACAAACTTGGCTGTAGAGATGGCTATGGGCCAGACCTTGAGGCTACTAGGGGTTGAGGCAACCCCTGGCCAGGCCCCAAGCCCTGATTTTCCTTAATGCCAATGAATCACTGATTTGGGGACAGCCTCAGTGTTTGCTTTCCTGAGGTTGCAGTGGGAACATCAGAAATAGGAAAGTCCTTCTGCTGTGGATATGTTCTGTATGCTCTGATTAGTTGATAAATAAAATGTTGATTGGCCAGTAGCCAGGCAGGAAGTGTAGGTGGGACAAGCAGAGAAGAGAATTCTGGGAACAGGAAGACTGAGTCAGGAGTCACCAGCCAGACAAAGAGGAAGCAAGATGTAAAAATATCAGTAAGCCACAAGCGGCAACTTGTAGATTAATAGAAATGGGTTAATTTAAGATGTAAGAGCTAGATAGCAAGAAGCCTGCCACGGCCATACAGTTACTAAGTAATATAAGTCTCTGTGTGTTTATTTGGGTCTGAGCAGCTGCAGGAGCTGGTGAACACAGGAAAACTCCAGCTACACTCTTCAGAATTTGAGAACTTTCTGTCTTCTCCCTCCTTGTCTACCAGTCTTATGGGGGCTACTAGGGGATACATGGCAGGACAGTTGATATGGAGAGCTAGAAAAAAAGTTTTTTGGAATCTGGACCAAGTGAGACATCCCTTCCACCATGTAAACTTCCAGGGACCATTAGCCAAGGTGGATGGGTACCCACCATTTTATTGAATGGGATGTTCCAGGGACATTCCCTTAAGAGAAAGTACATCTAGGAGTTCTTTCTCATGTTCAGAGGGTATGGTGTCTGTGACAAGATTTGCTAAGTACACTTTTTGGCATGGAAATGGACTCAGAGTTTTCACAGTCCAGAAATCCAAGACTAAGCCAGAGAGTCTACACTGGGTTCCCTTTTTTTTTTTCTGACCCAGTTCTTAAACCAAAGTACATCTCTCCGGGACCAGGAATCAGAACTCCCAGTGAGCTCTTCCCTTGCTGAGGACCCAGTGGTGAAATATTGTCTGGTGACTACTCAGCTACACTCCCATCTCTGCGTGAGAGCTGTAGTTAATCCACTTGCTCAGTCAGGCGCTCTATAAAAATTCCAAACTGCCATTTCCTCTGAGATGAATGCCAATAACCTCTTTGTTTGTCTATTGATGTAAACCATAAGATAGCGCTAACTGATGTTGTGAAGATTTCTATAAATTAAAACTTTTACCGGGGATTTTAGTTTAAAAATTGATGTGCAGTGCATTTAAAATGAGGTTTCCCCAACCCTAGCCCTAACTGTAGATCTATCTCTGAAAGCAAGCCAAATACTCACTTATTTCTCTTGAACTTGGATTCTGGGAAGGGAATATATAACCTGTGCACGGTCTATTGATGCTTTTACAAAGCATCATGGATTGTCTGTAGTCTGGCATGTCACCCTATAAAAAAAAGTCTCTAAACCAAGAAGTAATGGTTTTTGTTTTATTTTTATATAGTGAATGGGTTGTAGAAAGCCAGAAGGAAACTCTGCCTTCCAGACTGCTTATTTTACTTGGGAAGGAAAAATGTCTCACTAATGGGTGTCCTTGAAGGCAACCTGAGCCAAGGTGAAACATTGCCAAGTTTAATGGGGTAAAAATTCCTAAGAGCAACACCAGCAAATTGTTTTCGGGAGCAATGCCCGCTACCAGCGTGATTGTGTGTTAAGGCTGGGAAGTCTCCATCCTCGTTAAGTCACAACAGCAGAAATACAATGATTGATGCGTAGTGAGAGGAGCAAAATGCTCTTCCTAGACAGGAACAGTCACAAATGCTTGGAAGCAAATTAATTAACCATAAAAGTTGAAGATGTAAAAACCAACAAGGTCTGAGTTTGAGGAGCCTACAAGAGTCCATCTATGAAGAATGACGTTCAAAAACTGTGAAAAGTAAATGAAGGACCCACACATTCTATAGGCAGTCATTTTGAGGGAAGAAAATATGTACAGTTGTGCAGAGGAATTAGCCTAAAGGATTCTTATGAATTTGGCAAGAAAACAATTTTCAAATGTATCCAGAAGAACAATTGGCTTGGACTTCTAAAAAGCAATCTGAGACAAAAGCATGCCACAGACAATGGTTGTGGTCTTGTCTCACAGATATTACCATATATTTTAAGAGTGACATTCATGGATTTGTTAAATTATTGGCTTGAAATCTGAGGGACAAAACAAATGCAGTGTACAATGCAGAGGGAAAGATTGCACACAGCACAGAGAGCCACACATGGAACTGGATGTGCCCAAGAGCCACATTTAATAACAGGAGATATAATTAGGCAAAATGGGTTTTAATCACATATTTGATTTAATCCAATTTAAACAGGCAGAGCATCATTTCAACATGTGATCAATCAAAAATCACAAACAGTTTTTGGTTTTGGTGCACCAAAGGCTTTGACATCTGGTCTACCTGCTTTTAGATGTTCAGCTACCAGAGTTGCTAGTGGAAATTATGACCTTTGTGGTGGTTTGGCTGAAAATAGGCTCATAGTGAATTGCACTATTAGGTGGTGTGGCCTGTTGGAGAAATATGTCACTGGAGGTGGGCTTTGAGGTTCCAAACGTTCAAGCCAGGCCCAGTGTCTCTCTCTTCCTGCTGCCTGCCAGTTGGAATGTAGAACTCTCAGCCACCTCTCCAGCATTGTATCTGCCTGCATGCCACTATACTTCTCAACATTACAATAATAAATGGAACTGTAAGCCAGCCCCAATAAAATGTTTTTCTTTAGAAGAGTTGCTGTGGTCATGGTGTCTCTTCACAGTAATAAAACTCTAACTAAGGCAGCCTCATAGTATACATCACAGGCCAGTGAATTTTGTGTTTTTATATCATCAAGAAGACAATGTGCAATGAGACTAGGTAAATTCTATGCTGTCCCCACAATGATTTGAAGAGTCTAGGATCCAATCATAATGAATCAAAACAGCATTGTAAGGCATTAGATGCTCTAAGGTCTGGACAAAGAAGATTATAATTCAAACCTAAAAATCAGAAAAGCCAGTGGTGAACTAGACATTGTCTTGCCTGGGTGGCCCTGAGGATCTGGAGGCCCGAGATGTCAGATGTTATGAGTTGAGCTGCCTGTGTACAGGGCCAGGTCTTAGGAAGGCAATTTGGCATCCATGGCCCAAGACTCCAGAGGCAGAGACACTGTCTTGAGAGTGGGAGTGATTCAGACACATGTCTGCATCAGGCAGCCCTGCTGGGATGAGGCAGCATGCAGAAGTTTCCAGGCGATTATCCAGCCTGGAAGTCCAGATGGGTGTTGACCAATGTTGGGGAATTTGTCCACAGTGACCAGAACCCTGACAAGGAAGCAACACCCAGAACTGGAGTCATGCCCTAGGGAGGAGGCCACAGGCCAGTCAGTCTGTCCTAAGAGCTACCAGGGTTCTTGGGTGAGGCCCCAATCCTGAAAGAACAAGGGATGCTCTCAGGACAACAGACACTCTGTCCAGAGAGAGAATAAGGTGAAGGTTGATGCCTGAGATGGACAGCCGCTGGCGCAGAGAACTCTGCCACAGACTGTCATGTGCCCCCAGATTTCTGCAGGGAAGACGTAACTCACTCTGCCTATAGTTACACTGTACATAGAGACATGGTCTTTAGAAGAGTAATTAAGGTTAAATTAGACCACTGGGGAGAGCCCTATTGGAAAAGGAAATTAGGAGGCTAATTCACATCACAATATGATATGAAGACACAAGTCCAAGAGAGAGGCCCCAGAAGAAATGCACGTCAGCACCTGACTTCTGGCTTTCAACCTCTGAACTGTAGAGAAAGTAAGCATGGAATGTTTAAACTGCTTGATCTGTGCTGCTCTGTGGTGGCTTGCCCTAACACACTAACACCCTAACTCTGGAGGCTGGAGTAGAAACAGATTAGCACCCCTGGGGGAAAACCCCAAGGATGCAGAGACAGACTCAGCAAGAACGTAGCACCATAGAGCAAAGCCCTGGGAGCTTCCAGCTGGGTCTTTTTGAGCAAAGAATCTGAAGATGGGCAACCAGTGCTAAACCTTACCTGGAAAGACCCCACCCAATACCAGACAGAGACAATGTTGGGTGTGCCAGATCAAACAAGGTGCTCAGCTAAATTCAATTTTCAAATATGCAATAACTTTTAAGTATGGTTCCCAAATATTGCAGAGAACATGCTTGTTTTTGAAAAATTATGAAAAGCATCTGGATTAATTTCAGCTTTATTTAAAAATTATGGATCAACTTTTCTCATATATATATATATATATATTCAGGGCCAACAAGATGCATGGGTAGCACAGGTTTCATCATCTGAATTTAGTCATAGGAACCTGCGTGGTGGGAGGAGCTGACTCCCATGGATTGTCCTTCATCCCCTGTATGTGCACTGTGGCTCATGCATACCTGCCCCCCCCCAATTAATAATAATATATAACAAAACAAAATCAATCATTATAGGGATTTAAAAAACTTTCAAAATACCTAAATGAGGATGAGAGTATGGTTCAGTTTACACTGCTTGTGCTGGTTAGTGTAAGAATGGGCCCATATGCGCCCACATTTGAATACCTGATCCCTAGGTGGCAGTGCTGTTTGGGGAGGTTTAGGAGGTAGGTCTCAGCTGGAGGAAGTATGTATGTCACTGGAGGTGGGCTTTAAGAACTCCTGCCACACACTTCCAGTTCACTCCTTTGGTTTCTTGTTCGAGATTCAAGATGTGAGCTCCCAGCTTCCTGCTCTTGCTGCTATGCTTCCCACCATGTTGGACTCTTAGCCCTCTGCACCCCAAATAAACTCTCCCTCTGTAAGTTGTCTTGGCTGTGGTGTTTCAGCACAGTAACAGGACAGTTACTAATGCAGTGCTGTTCCTGGGGGTGGGGAGAGGCAGCTGCTTAGTAATGTGTTCATAGCTGTGGAACCCGTAAAATAACTGCTGGGTATTTGCATTCAGAGCCATAATTTAGCAAATAAAGATGGCAACGGATAATAATAAATATCTCACTATTTAGTCATGAAAGCAGAAGAGAATGACAAAAATCCAGACAGTGA